>NW_027445780.1:10000-187500 GCF_050003625.1 Haematobia irritans
TAATTCACATCAATAAATTAAGCAAAAAATTATTCATATAAGGAACATTTGCTCACATTGGGCAAAATTTAACCAATCTTTATGAACTAGGATAAAGTTCATTTGATATTAGCGCCGCCTTTTTTGAGTGTACTTTCCCAAAATTATTGCTATGCTGGCATGGAGAGTAAGTTTGAGAGTAATAAGGAGAGATGGTATTAGTTGACGGAATGTTTGGTTACATATGAATGTAAATCGAACGATACATATATGTTATGTGAAATTTATGTCAATATGTCAGATAATGCTTAATATAATATTATCTCTAAACTTGAAGGACATCATTTTTAAGATACTCGAGTAATACTACATTTAAAAACATGAAAATATGGATGAAACAATTGTGATGTGAGAATTACGAAAATTTACTAAATAATCGGTTTGCATGACTGGTTGTAAATGCACCGATCTAAAGATCTATCCCAAATAGAAGACGATCGGACTTAAATACATGTATGGAAAGATGGGACAACAGACACAGCTAACCCAATTTTGAATGTATTTCTTAGGATTCGATTTTAAGTAATTGGTACTGTTTGTTTGGCTTAGGATAGAATTGATGGGGAGACGAGAGTGAGTTAAAGAAATGACAATAATAGTATAAGGTTTTATAAAACTAAACACTGGGCACATTAGTATGTTGAAAGGTGGTGTGTGGTTTGGGGAGTCAGAATTGAGTTTATTCTTAATGAAAGGGTTTGCTTTCAGTAAAGGAGCAAGGAGCAACAAAAAATTTCAATTTGGTTTTAAAATTAAAATATATGGAAAATGCATTATAAAACTCATCATAGAAAATCGGTGTGTATCCTTAAGAGCACATTTTATTTTATAACCTTTAGTTTTTCAGATTACAAAATATTTTGTGAATTGAAAGAAAGGCAGACACACGAACTCAAATGAATTTTGGTTTTTCAATTTTTGAAAGTTCGTTTCGTTTGTATGAGAATACATTAATTATCAAATATGAACATTTCCAAATTTTTGGCCTGAGAATTCATTCAAATGTTAACATCGTTTGTAATTTCTTCTTGACACATATTGTATATGTTCGTTTATTACTCGACAACAAAATATGAAGTGACTGGCATTTCGAAATAGAGAAACCAAAATCAATATTCTTTTGTTTGGATTACGAAGGAAAGATTTCGTTCGATATACAGGAACAGGGCGTAAGTGACTTGCCTTAGAAATAAAGGAACAAAAATCAAATCAAAAAGTACTAATTTTTGAAAATCATACAAACGACACGAATTTTCAAAAATATAAAAATCCCAAATTCATTCGAATTCGAGTGACTGGCTTATTTCGAATGGGTTTTCGATCGATATACAAGAACAGAACATTAATATTCTGTTGTAGAGTAGCAAACGAACGTATGCAATATGTGTCAATAAAAAAGTAAAAACTTTGTTAAAATTTAAATAAATTCTCAGGCCAAAAAATTTAAAATAATCATCTTTGACAATCAATGTGTGTATTCTCATACAAACAAAACGAAATATCAAAACGTTTTTCGTTTGAATGTGTGTTTCGTTCCATATACAGGTCATAACTACAGCTAAGTGTGTAAATTCTTTGATATGTGGATATAGGGGTCGCTAGAGTTCCATATCATCTAGGACCTTTATACCACCCGTTAGAAGCTTATAATGCACTCGAGTTTCGAGTGCCGGGAAGGCTAGTATATATTAATACGCTACACTTTTGTTTGGCGTATGCGGGGGTATTATGCGATAAATTTGGTATCAAATGAAAGGTAATTTTTTGTAGATATGGCGAATCGTTTTAATTTTTTAAATTGATGCATTTTTCATGGAGAAAATTGCATTTTTCTAAAATTATTGACGTTGTTGTCGTTGTTGTGTTGTAGTTTGAGAGTGAGAGCGAGAGAGTTGTTGTTTGGTTTGTTGTAGCGTGTGGGTGTGTGTGCATTGTATGTTGGCTTTTGTTATGCTGGCATGGGGGAGAGTAAGTTTGTGAGTGATAATGTGAGAGTTGATTGGGAGCTAAAGCAATGGTAATAATAGGATTCTGTGATGGGTGGGTGGGGGAGTGTGGTGGGTGGATTTATGTTTTACGTAGTAAAGTGATCAGTTAGCCGTATATATTTCTAAAGGCGTTAGAAATAGAAAAGTAATATTAACTGATTTTGTTAAAGAAAATTTAGAACAATACAATACACAATTTTAGTTAAAATTTATTTAAGGCTACGGATATAGGGATGCCATATACGGATATATGGCTATTACAATAGGGGTATATTTTGGATAACTACAAATTTCATACGAAATTGTAAAAGAGAATAAAATGTTCGTATGAAATGTTTGTGTACATGTTCAGGAAAAATATACTGTTTTATGGCAAGAATGAACTACCACGTTCGAAAATTGAACTAAATTATACTGCATATTTCCACAAAGCGTTGTTAAAACCAGGAAAATATAATACTCTGGTGTACTTTTTAACTACAACTCACGACATCACACCCTTTCATAGATGAAACAATGAACTAAAACTAAAGAACAAAATCATTGCCGCCAAATCATAACCATTTTAACCATACTGAAGTTCATTGTTACTATTTTTGGGCATCGTATGAAAATTTTCTTTGCGTTAGATCATATTGAATTTACGTGTTTGGTAATTGAACTTAATACCCACATTCAGTTCATAAAGTGTTTGACACATACTTAACAAAAGGAAAATTTAATTGGGATTTGGAAAATTTCGAAAAAAAAAATAATCAAACTGAACTATAACATAAATAAATAATTTTTTTCCAATAAACATAAGTTAAATTTAGCGTTATTTTAGCTACAAATTTATATTCAGTGTTTTAAGACCGTTTGCATAAATGCAGAAAGTTTTTACCACTGACAAATATTTTAGAGAGAGAGATGCGAGTAATACGATTGTGTTTTGTATAGTAAACGATAGTAACAGGATGGGTGGAGGAGTGTGGTGGGAAAGTATAGTTAAAGTTATTATAATTTGTCAAAGTAATATTATACTATTTCGTTTAAGAACATTTAGAACAATAAATAATATTGTTATTTACGGATATATAGGCTTTTTAATAGAGCTCATTTTGGATAACTGCAAAGACATTCTATTATTATTTTTGCTTAATATTCAAAATGATAATTTTTTCGTAGTTATAGAGGAAACTTGAATCAGCAGCCAAAAAAGATAACAAAAACAATTTTTATTATATTTTATAATTGATGAATATTTTATAAATAACATTTTGTCCAAAATTTGATATTTATAATTTTTAAAATACTCGACTTCCACATGGCAAATATGAAAAGGAGAATGGAAATATTTTGATGAGGTACACTGAAAAAAAGTATGCCTGGTTCCATAGATTTTGTCTTTACACTAATTATTTTGGTATTGATTCCGAGCCAAAGAAGCGGATTATTGAAGTATGTTAAGGATAAATTTAACACACCATTCTCTTTTAAATTTGAGTTTTGCGAACTTGATTCTAGGAAAATTTGAATTGAATTTATTCGTTTATTATGCTATTTTCTTCATATGCTATCAAAGCCGTTTTAAAGCGTGTTAACGAAATATCATATATGTTATTTGCAAATTTCGACTCGACTTCAAGCAGAAATTATGATATGTTTCAAGTGAAAAGAGTCTTTAAAATAAAGCATTGAAAAATATCTCATATTTTTGAATGCGTTTTCCTTTGTTTTCAAGATGCAAAAAGACAATTTCAATGATTTTAAAGGATTTTAAAGGATTTTCACAATTATTAAAGACAAATTGACCTTAGTGAACAACATTTCACTAAATTTTTCTAAATTTATTGACGTTGTTGTCGTTGTTGTGTTGTACTTTGAGAGTGAGAGCGAGAGAGTTGTTGTTTGGTTTGTTGTAGCGTGTGGGTGCTTGTGGGTGTGTGTGCATTGTCTGTTGGCTTTTGTTATGCTGGCATGGGGGAGAGTAAGTTTGAGAGTGATAATGTGAGAGTTGATTGGAAGCAATGAGAATAATAGGATTGTAAGATGCGAATGGATAGGGTGGGTGGGGAGTGGGAGGTTTTATGTTTTACGTAGTAAAGTGATCAGTTAGTCGTGTATATTTTCTAAAGGCGCTGGACATAGTAATTTTGGAAAGTAATATTATTATATTTAATTTTGTTAAATAACATTTAGAACAATACATTAAACAATTTTAAATTAAATTTATTTAAGCCTACATCTATAGGGATGCCATATACGGATATATGGTTGCTATTATTTTGGAAAATTTTAACGATTTTTTTTAATTGCAACATATTACAAATAAGCGAATTATTTTTGTCAAATTGAAGAAAATGTATTAGAAGTAATAATGTTTTTTGTGTTGTTTAAGAAAATTTCATATGTTGAAAGAAAAAATTGGATCCAAAAAATATTAAAATGTTTTTAGCGCTATTATTTTGGAAAATTTTAACAATTTTTTTTTAATTGCAACATATTACAAATAAGCGAATTATTTTTGTAAAATTGAAGAAAATGTATTAGAAGTAATAATGTTTTTTGTGTTGTTTAAGAAAATTTCATATGTTGAAAGAAAAAATTGGATCCAAAAAATATTAAAATGTCTTTAGCGCTGTACGAAATTCAAGGCAGGTAAAAGTTTTGTAAAATTTACTCATTTGAGAGGCTTATGAACACAATTTAATCAAACTTCTCCCATTTTTGGAAAATATGAAATATTTTATTTTTTAGTAAAATTATTTACTATATTTGCATAAAACTTTTTTTCTTATTTTTAGTACACGCCAATAAAGTAAGCAAAAAATTATTCACTTGCTCACATTGGGCAAAATTTAACTAAAAGCAACTAATCTTTATGAACTAAAATAAAGTTCAGTTGGTATTAAATCCCCCTTTTTTGATACAGTGTCAGAGTCATTGGTAGAGCATTAATAGTGAGAAGTGAGCGTGTTACAGAAATAGGAATAATAGGATTGGGTGTTATATAGCTAAACACTATTCACAGTACTTTGATGAGAGGAGTGTGGTTGTGGGAGTGAAATATAAGAATGTTAATAAAAGTTTTTGGTTTTAAAATACAAAATTTTGAATCGGTTTTCAAGGTTAATGGCGATTTCGATTCGAATAATAGATCGAAGGAGACTGTCATAATTTTTGCATATAGAATCCCTCAAAACATTATGAATTAATATAAACTTTGGATGGAACTATCGTTTGGGCAAAATAAAGGAAGGAATGAATTAGTGTAACACACGGATACTATTTTTTTCACCCTTATAAATTTATTTCTAATTCTACTGAATTCCAATATAAATTATTGAGGCGAATGCACTTTTACTAATTTTAGTTGAAGTGGGTCGGTTAATAAATACGGAAAATTTGCGTAAAACTGTTGGGAATAGCTATAAATTATCCATTCTACAAAATTGTCCTAAGGAAATTGTATAACTCTGCGCCACATATATCTTATTACATTACATTATAAAAATCATCATAGAAAATCTGTGTGTATCTTTAGGAGCCTTTTTTTATTTAGTAACATTTGGTTTTTCACATTAAAAAACATTTTGTTGTTTTATTTAAAGATTGTTGGTTTAAAAGTAAGGAAATGGTTTTCAAATTAGTGTATGCGAATAGTTTTTTTATCATTTTACGATAAGGATGGGTATTAAGTTCACATTATCAAAGTAAAAAAGCCTTTTTCACTGTTAGTTTACTTTAATAATTCATTTTATAGAAAAAAAATTACAATTATTTTTATGTTAGCCTGACAGTAATGAGGACTGAATTTTTTAAATTTATGCATTCCCCACCAAGTTATAATATTTTTTTCAAAAAAGTTATAATTTCTTATTGTTGTTTCAGATTTATTCTCAATTTTAGCGGATGAACTCGACCTTTATTCCCACCTTAAATGAGTAACATCAAAAAAACACTACTTTTTAGCAAACTTTCAAAAAAGTGTGGCTACATTTGTATGAATAGTGCGCCACTTATATCATACTCCGATTAACTTTACTTGCACACAATATAGAAGAACAATGTAAAATATCAGTTACAGAATTCAGAGAAGACTATTTTAAAAACTAACTAACATAAATTGTATGATATAGAGTTCGCTAGAGTTCCGTATCATCTAGGACCTCTATCCCACCGTTAATGGCTTACAATGCACTCGAGTTTCGAGTGCCGGGAAGACTAGTATATATATTAATACGCTACACTTTTTTTTGGGTACATATTGTGGGCGTATGCGGGGGTATTATGCGATAAATTTGGTATCAAATGAAAGGTAATTTTTTGTAGATATGGCGAATCGTTTTAATTTTTTAAATTGATGCATTTTTCATGGAGAAAATTGCATTTTTCTAAAATTATTGACGTTGTTGTCGTTGTTTTGTTGTAGTTTGAGAGTGAGGGCGAGAGAGTTGTTGTTTGGTTTGTTGTAGCGTGTGGGTGTGTGTGCATTGTATGTTGGCTTTTGTTATGCTGGCATGGGGGAGAGTAAGTTTGTGAGTGATAATGTGAGAGTTGATTGGGAGCTAAAGCAATGGTAATAATAGGATTCTGAGATGGGTGGGTGGGGGAGTGTGGTGGGTGGATTTATGTTTTACGTAGTAAAGTGATCAGTTAGCCGTATATATTTCTAAAGGCGTTAGAAATAGAAAAGTAATATTAACTGATTTTGTTAAAGAAAATTTAGAACAATACAATACACAATTTTAGTTAAAATTTATTTAAGGCTACGGATATAGGGATGCCATATACGGATATATGGCTATTACAATAGGGGTATATTTTGGATAACTACAAATTTCATACGAAATTGTAAAAGAGAATAAAATGTTCGTATGAAATGTTTGTGTACATGTTCAGGAAAAATATACTGTTTTATGGCAAGAATGAACTACCACGTTCGAAAATTGAACTAAATTATACTGCATATTTCCACAAAGCGTTGTTAAAACCAGGAAAATATAATACTCTGGTGTACTTTTTAACTACAACTCACGACATCACACCCTTTCATAGATGAAACAATGAACTAAAACTAAAGAACAAAATCATTGCCGGCAAATCATAACCATTTTAACCATACTGAAGTTCATTGTTACTATTTTTGGGCATCGTATGAAAATTTTCTTTGCGTTAGATCATATTGAATGTAAAGATAGCTACTTTACAAATTGATGGTAATAACGATAAAGAATAAAAAGGGAGACTATGAAAATTTGAATTTGAAAAAAAAAAAAACAAAAAGTAGGCATAGAATTGAAAAGAAAAAAGAAAGAAAAAAAAGATTATTATTGGAATTTTTGTTTAAAAGGAAAAAAAAGGCATTTTTAAGAAAATTTTGAAGAAATTCATATTGAAACATTGTAAAAAAAAAAATCTCGTGATAAAATAGACCTGGTACCTAACTGTTTCCTGCTGTCAATCATTTTGGATATTACCTCCGATTAAGTCGGTTCCAAGACTCATTGCCTCACATTACATGGTCAGAGCTGAATGTGTCCTTGTGTTCCTGCCATCTTGGGCGTTTAAAAATTTTCGCCATACTTCTACCGTAGATGAATATTTGTGTGAGCCTTTCAATGAAGAATCCGATTCGATGAAAGAAAAATTATTATTTCCATTTCCTTTTTTTTTTCAACATCCGAATAACTTAAACGCAACATCTTTGAGACGATTTCAAGCATTTCCGGATTTTAAAAGCATAATAAAGAAAAATTAGTTAACTCCAACCCATTAGTTTATACCGACTATTTAGTTAAGTTATTTGCAAGACTCATTCCATTTAACATTTACAACGAGCGCCACAATTAAAATAATTTTATGAAATTTATCGAAAATGTGGATATCAACCTCTGGATCAACAGGCCTGAAGATCTCAAGAAGTTAAATTTGGTAAGTCCACTACTATTTATTTATTTTAATTGTTCACGCTCGTTATTTCCTGGTTAAATATTTTATTTCATTACAATTAACTAATTTTATGACACTCGAATTTTATTTCTCTTTTTCATAAACTTACCTGTTCATTTAAAATATCGCGAATTAAATTTTTTTTTATTATTATTAATTATCATAGGTTTAATTTTTTTTTATTTTATCGTAAAATAAATATGTATCCAAAACTGTAAATTTTTACCTTCATTCACGAAAGGTGATGAGAGACTATGGGGGGGATACTGGGCTAACTGGACGATTTCGTCCGACATAACATAATAATGAAATAAAATGTTAGGCAAAATGTGATCTTAATGCCGTACATCTAATCCAACGCTAATTCCCATTCTTTCTGTTTTAACATTTTCTTTTATTACCTTGTTGTTTAGAGTTACCTTAAACTTTTCTTTATGATAATGAACCCGTGCCTATTCCAAATCGAAAGAACTCCCCCCAAGACTGAGCACGGCTGGAGCCATAAGGTAACCACTTTGATTGGGAATAGGACCTAATAAGAAGGGTTGTTACATAAATAAATGGCGCCCAACCTGGGGCCTTAGTAGAAAACATTTTATTCCATTTAGTCTTAATACCATCTTAGACGAATTCTGCTAAGGTTCTGCAATTTGTTTTTTTTTGCATTGTTGGTGAAATTAGAGGCTTGGATTTTCATTATATCGCTTATCGAATAATGTACCAGAGCTAATTAACCAACAAAATCTATTGGAAATTGTTTCTGCGTGGAATTTCGATGTGGATATTACCGGAGTCGAACCAGTGGAAATCATTTCTCAATTAGATGATCTTTTATTTTATATTCTCTATGAGGAATATAGACTTGAGAACTTTGTAAGTGCAAAAGTTAGTGCGATTACATACTTGGTCGATTTCCCATTGTTACTTCTATGTTAAAATACGGTCTTAAAGCGACTATAAACGATTTTTAGTTCTGAATGATACGTAATTGGAATTTTACGTTTGGTCGAAAAGGTCTTTATCGTTGTGAATATTAGCGTTGGATAGGTTAGATTTAGTTGTCCCCTTTTAGTCGTCTCCTTGCTGAGTAGTGAGTTTTTATATAAAATATCTGGGACATTATAATTTTTTCTACAATCGAATCATTGTAAGTTGTACCAAAGATTTTGTGGAGCAACATATTAAGTAATTTAAAAAAAAAAAAAAAAAAAAAAAAAAAAAAAAAAAAGTTATCAAAAATAACAATAATAATGCCTGTTACGAGAGGTAGAGAAGATTTGACAGAGGC
Source organism: Haematobia irritans (assembly GCF_050003625.1). Lineage (NCBI taxonomy): Eukaryota > Metazoa > Arthropoda > Insecta > Diptera > Muscidae > Haematobia > Haematobia irritans. The sequence goes on from NW_027445780.1 coordinate 19,250, forward strand.
CAATGACACAGAAGGTGCCGCTGGAGTTGAAATAATTGGAGACCAAAATACGCGAGATTCTAGAGTAAGTACCAGGTCTCAATCTAGGCGACATCATGGACAGGTACACAGTTTGAGTAGGGACAGGAGTAGACGAGAATCCATTGGAATGGGAGAACAACAAGTTCGCCATATCGTGGCTTCATCCCTTAACGATTTTCGGTCCGAAATACCGACGATTATTTATAATGCCTTACGAGATATGGAGATTAGATCGACTTCTAATAATAGATCTCGAAATAATACACCTCCGCCTCCGGTAGCCATTCAACCGGAAAATTCGGAGAAAATTGTAAACATTATTAAAAATTGGCGTCTTATTTATTCGGGAAGTGGAAAGGATATCCCCGTTGAAGAATTTATCTATAGAGTGAATAAAATGTCACAAACTACTCTTGGGGGACACTATGAATTGGTAGCGTTGAATGCTCATATGCTGTTTGAAGGAAAAGCGTTGGAATGGTTTTGGCGTTACCACCACAGAAATAGAATAGTAGAGTGGGCTAGCCTTTTAGAAGCTCTAAGGACACAGTATAGGGAGTACTACAATGACTTTGACGTAAAAGATGACATACGTCGTCGTAAGCAAAAGGCGACTGAAAATTTTGACGATTTTTATGACGCAATACTTACTTTGTCCGACAAGCTTAGCATTCCGTTATCGGAGGAGGAGATGTGTGAATTGGTGCTACGTAATTTGAGATCAGAAATAAGGCATGAATTATTGCATATGGAATTCAGACATGTGGCTGAGCTTAGAAAAGCGGTAAGAAGACATGAAAAATTCGTTAGAGACATGCAGATTAGTAAGAAGTTCCAACCGGGACGTGATAAGTTTCAAATTTCAGAAGTGGAAGCAGAATTAGATATGGTTAGTGATTCTGAGGGTAACATTGAGGTTTGCGGTATCAAAGTTCCAATAAAGTGCTGGAACTGTGATGCTCCTGGGCATGGTTATAAGGACTGTACTAGTGAAAGACGTGTTTTCTGCTATGGATGTGGATTAAAAGACAACTATAAGCCTACATGCCCAAAATGTGTTAGTCAGGGAAACTTCTCAAGGGATGTCCTTCGTCAGGAAAAAGGGCATCCATCGACTCGATCCAACAAATAGATACATTACAACCACATTTAAATTTACCAGACAAGACAATACATTTAACTCCGGACTGTTCAGAAATTAACCAAATTAAACACGAATTAAGGAGGACACGTAGTGCTACCCGTATGAGAAATTTTTGGGGAAAATTAAAAGAATTTAGACAATATGTTATTTCGTCGGTTATAACAGTAAGTACCGATACGAGACCCTATTTGCCATTTACCATTGGTGGGCAATTATATTTTGCGTTACTCGACAGTGGAGCGAATAAGAGTGTGATTGGCGGTTCTTTAGCTAAAATTGTTTGTAATCTTCCAGTGTTTAAGAAATGTCGAGGTATTGTAAGGACGGCCGATGGTCAAGGACAGGAAATTATAGGTATTGTGAATTTAGAATTCGAATTTCAAGGAAAACCATGTGTATTTGAATTTTTGGTCATACCAACAATCCATCAGGATCTTATATGTGGCATTGATTTTTGGAAGCATCACAATATTGAAATTTCTGTTCAGGGTTCTATTAATGAAATTGAAATTGTCCACAAAGATGAGGAGGATAAAATTATGTTGTCAAATGTTCAACGACGAAAGTTGGATGCTATTATAGATCTCTTTCCAAATTCAGATAGGGAGGGCTTAGGGTGCACTACGTTACTGAAACACGAGATTGATACTGGAAATTCGAAGCCTATAAAGCAACGTTGCTATCCTATTTCCCCGGCTAGAGAGAAGATATTATGGGGGGAAATAGACCGAATGATGTCCTTAGGCGTAATTGAGGAATGTCCTAATTCTTCTTGGTCTTCTCCAGGTGTACTGTTGGTAAAACCTGATAAAGTTAGATTTTGCGTAGATAGTCGTAAGCTTAATTCGGTAACTGTAAAGGACTCGTATCCTATGCCAAACATTGAGGGTATTTTATCTAGGCTGCCTGCGGTGCATTACATATCGAAAGTCGATCTTAAAGACGCATTCTGGCAAATTGAATTAACAGACGATTCAAAGCCAAAGACGGCATTTACGGTGCCAAATCGACCTTTATATCAATTTGTCAGAATGCCATTCGGTCTTTGCAACGCACCACAGACGATGTGCAGATTAATGGATATGGTGATACCCTATAATATGAAGTCCCATGTATTTGTTTATTTGGACGACTTGTTAATAGTGTCTACGAGCTTCAACGATCACTTGAAGCATTTACAGGAAGTGGCGATACGATTACGACAGGCCGGTCTTACTATTAACGTGAAGAAAAGTAGTTTTGCAATAAAGAAGGTTAAGTATTTGGGTTACATCGTAGGGGAAGGCTCGATAGCAGTAGATCCGGAGAAAGTGAGTGCAATAGCAGAATTTCCAGTACCTAACTCCGTGCGTCGTTTACGACAATTTTTAGGAATGATAGGATGGTACAGGAGATTCATAGCAGATTTTTCCACTTGTTCTTATCCACTAACGGAACTGTTGTCCAAGAAACGCTCATTTGTTTGGTCAAAGGAGGCACAGGAATCATTTGAACTATTGAAACGGAAGTTGTGTAGTGCACCTGTACTTATTAATGCGAATTTTTCGAAACCGTTTGTGCTACAGTGCGACGCGAGTACAGTTGGTGTAGGGGCTGTTTTGGCCCAGGTGGATGACGAGGGCAATGAGCGGCCTATTGCATATATGTCGCAGAAAATAAGTAAGGCACAACGAAACTATACAATCACGGAACTGGAGTGTCTAGCCGTGGTATTGGCTGTGAAAAAGTTTAGAGCGTATATAGAGGGCCATGAATTCAAAGTGGTTACAGACCATGCGAGTCTTAAATGGCTTATGGGACAGAGTGATTTGTCAGGAAGGCTTGCTAGATGGGCGCTAAAACTACAGGGCTTTGATTTTTCAATCGAACATAGAAGTGGTAAAGACAATGTCGTGCCGGACACATTATCTCGAGCCTTTGATACTGAGAATGAAGTTTCTGAAATTGATATAGAGTTGGAACCAGCAATTGATATGAATTCTGAAGCATTCGATAGTATGGAGTATTCTAAATGGAGGGAGGATTTCCAAAGGTCTGGGATTCCAGACTACCGAGTCGATGGAAAACATATTTATAAGAGAACTAAGTTTTCAAAAGGGTGCGACGATGATATAGGATGGAGGTTGGTAGTTCCAACAGAGTTACGAATGAAGGTAATTTATTCGGCACATAATCCACCAAACATGGCTCATAGTGGAATTTCTAAGACCGTGCACCGGATAAGGAAATATTTCTTTTGGCCGAAACTAATTACGGATGTTGAGAGATATATAAGAAATTGTGACATATGCAAGACCTCGAAAAATCCTAATACTATTTTAAGACCGCCAATGGGGCAGATGGTGACTACCGAGAGACCCTTTCAGAGGCTTTATGTCGATCTGATCGGACCATTGCCTCGTACGAAAGGAGGGTTTATAGGCATCTTAGTAATATTAGACCATTTTACTAAATACACCTTTTTACATCCTTTGAAGAAGTTTGTTACAAAACCCATAATTGAATATATTAGAAATGAAATATTTAATAGTTATGGTGTTCCAGAAGTGATCGTTTCGGATAACGGAACCCAATTTAGATGTAAAGCATTTCAGGCACTTCTTAGTAAATATGGCGTTAAACACCAATTGACAGCTATACATAGCCCGCAAGCGAACGCGAGTGAACGTGTTAACCGGTCGGTTAATGCAGCCTTACGTTCGTATATAAAGGAAGACCAACGAAACTGGGATGTATACTTAAGTTTGGTAAATTGTGCTCTTCGAAACAGTGTGCATCAAACTATAGGTATGACACCATATGAGGTAGTTTTTGGTCAATCAATGATAACCCATGGGAAGGATTATAACATATTAAGGAGATTGAGAATACTAGAGGAAGGGGACTCACAAATTCAGAGAATGGATGAATTTAGGTTATTACGGGATAAAATACAACAAAAGATGACAGAAGCTTACAAAAGGAATGAAAAGTCGTACAATCTACGAACACGCAATAGAGAACTTTGTATTGGTCAAGAGGTTGTACGCAGGAACTTTCCACAAAGCTCACGAATAAATAAATTTAGTTCTAAATTGGCTCCAACAGGTGTAAAGGCTATCGTTATACGGAAAATTGGAAATACTTACTACGAGCTAAGAGACGTATGTACAGGAAAAACTGCGATTTATCATTTAAAAGATATATGGGAGTAACATAATTTTTTTTTTTTTTTTTTTGCGTGGTGTAGTTTGTAAAGATAGCTACTTTACAAATTGATGGTAATAACGATAAAGAATAAAAAGGGAGACTATGAAAATTTGAATTTGAAAAAAAAAACAAAAAGTAGGCATAGAATTGAAAAGAAAAAAGAAAGAAAAAAAAAGATTATTATTGGAATTTTTGTTTAAAAGGAAAAAAAAGGCATTTTTAAGAAAATTTTGAAGAAATTCATATTGAAACATTGTAAAAAAAAAAAATCTCGTGATAAAATAGACCTGGTACCTAACTGTTTCCTGCTGTCAATCATTTTGGATATTACCTCCGATTAAGTCGGTTCCAAGACTCATTGCCTCACATTACATGGTCAGAGCTGAATGTGTCCTTGTGTTCCTGCCATCTTGGGCGTTTAAAAATTTTCGCCATACTTCTACCGTAGATGAATATTTGTGTGAGCCTTTCAATGAAGAATCCGATTCGATGAAAGAAAAATTATTATTTCCATTTCCTTTTTTTTTCAACATCCGAATAACTTAAACGCAACATCTTTGAGACGATTTCAAGCATTTCCGGATTTTAAAAGCATAATAAAGAAAAATTAGTTAACTCCAACCCATTAGTTTATACCGACTATTTAGTTAAGTTATTTGCAAGACTCATTCCATTTAACATTTACAACGAGCGCCACAATTAAAATAATTTTATGAAATTTATCGAAAATGTGGATATCAACCTCTTGATCAACAGGCCTGAAGATCTCAAGAAGTTAAATTTGGTAAGTCCACTACTATTTATTTATTTTAATTGTTCACGCTCGTTATTTCCTGGTTAAATATTTTATTTCATTACAATTAACTAATTTTATGACACTCGAATTTTATTTCTCTTTTTCATAAACTTACCTGTTCATTTAAAATATCGCGAATTAAATTTTTTTTTATTATTATTAATTATCATAGGTTTAATTTTTTTTTATTTTATCGTAAAATAAATATGTATCCAAAACTGTAAATTTTTACCTTCATTCACGAAAGGTGATGACAGACTATGGGGGGGATACTGGGCTAACTGGACGATTTCGTCCGACATAACATAATAATGAAATAAAATGTTAGGCAAAATGTGATCTTAATGCCGTACATCTAATCCAACGCTAATTCCCATTCTTTCTGTTTTAACATTTTCTTTTATTACCTTGTTGTTTAGAGTTACCTTAAACTTTTCTTTATGATAATGAACCCGTGCCTATTCCAAATCGAAAGAACTCCCCCCAAGACTGAGCACGGCTGGAGCCATAAGGTAACCACTTTGATTGGGAATAGGACCTAATAAGAAGGGTTGTTACATGAATTTACGTGTTTGGTAATTGAACTTAATACCCACATTCAGTTCATAAAGTGTTTGACACATACTTAACAAAAGGAAAATTTAATTGGGATTTGGAAAATTTCGAAAAAAAAAAAAATAATCAAACTGAACTATAACATAAATAAATAATTTTTTTCCAATAAACATAAGTTAAATTTAGCGTTATTTTAGCTACAAATTTATATTCAGTGTTTTAAGACCGTTTGCATAAATGCAGAAAGTTTTTACCACTGACAAATATTTTAGAGAGAGAGGTGCGAGTAATACGATTGTGTTTTGTATAGTAAACGATAGTAACAGGATGGGTGGAGGAGTGTGGTGGGAAAGTATAGTTAAAGTTATTATAATTTGTCAAAGTAATATTATTCTATTTCGTTTAAGAACATTTAGAACAATAAATAATATTGTTACGAATTTGATAATTATAGATTTAAGTTTATTTAAATTAGTTTCCGTTAATTTAAATTTCAAATTGTAACGATAAAATTTCGTTATAACTTGTTGGAATCATCTATTCATTTTCTAGCACTTTCCTGAATTTCTTTTATGTTCTTTTGTTTGCTTATTTTCATGTAAGTTCTCACTCTCTTTGATAACAACCCCTTTGTTTTGTTATTTTGCATTCTCATTTCATCTCATTGTATATTGTCATTGTTTTTGTTCTTGTAGTAATGCGAGCGCATATCTATGTGAGTGTGTATGTGTTTGGCAGCCACCAGATGAATGACTTAATGGTCGTAGATCCTTCTATCATTGTCTAAGAATGTTCTGGCGTTGCCAGAATATTGTAGTGCTACCAGAATGTTCTCGAATTGCCACACCGTCATATATAAAAGCGCTCGCATGCTGCTAACGAGTCAGTCTTAATTAAAGCGTCAAACGAATAACTTCAGTGTGAACGAATTGTAAAGTGTGAAGTCATAGTAAATAAATTGTAGATTGTCGTTATTTAAAAGAACTGTGTTTTAATTGTCGGGTAATTAAAAACGCCTAAATATAAAAACGTAACAATTGGTGTCAGAAGTGGGATAACGAAAAAAAAAAAATCTACAATGAAGTTTAATGAGCTTCGAGTGGAAGACTTAAAAAAGGAATTGAGCAAACTGGAGCTGCCGACAACAGGCAATAAGGCCCAGCTTCAAAAGCGTCTACTGGAAGAGTTTGAACGGCGTAACATGGACATTGCGACGCATGAGTTTGATTATAAGGAAGACATTGATGAATCAATACTCGTCAATACAAGCAGTGTAGAAACTCCATCTGTGGCTTCGAATGTTGTGGATTACACATCAATGCTCAATGCTTTGAGCAAAATGATGGAAGAAAATTCTAGAAAAATGGAAGAAAATTCTAGAAAATTGCTGAAAGAAAATGCCCTACAAATGGAAGCAAATTCTAGAACAATGGAAGAAAATTCTAGAAAATTGGAAGAAAAATTCGACGAAAATTCTAGAATGGTCAACGAAAAATTACAACAAATTTCTGAAGGCATGGAGAAACGTGTGGACCATATAGAAAATCAAATTGTGGAATTGGATAAGAAAGTTCTTTCCGTGGATGAGAAAATTATGGTTCATGATGAGAAGTTTCTGCACATCGAGAAAAAAATGTCAGAGCTGGAAATTAAAGGTGGTCCAGTGCGCGTCATCGAGGGCTCAAAAATCAAAACTCCTGTTTTCAATGGCTCAACGTCATTTGATGTCTTCAAATTCCAATTCGAAATGGTTGCTTCTAGAAATTTGTGGAATGACGATGATAAAGCAATTGAACTTCTATTGGCATTAAAGGGCAATGCTGCTGATGTGATACAAAGCATTCCCGCTGTTTCTAGAAATAACTATAATGAAGTAATAGCGGCGCTTCAACGCAAGTATGGTGGAGAGCACAAGCAAGACATCTTTAGAATGGAATTAAGAGGTAGAGTCCAGAAATCAAACGAGACTCTACAAGACTTTGCAACAGAAGTTGAGCCGTTGGTGCTACTGACATACCCAGGAGAGAGTCACCCACTTGTGGACCGCATCAAAATTGAGACCTTTGTGAATGGCATTCGAGACCCAGACATAAAATGTGCAACATATGCGTCACAAAAGGCTACATTCGCAGAAACAGTAACATTTGCACTTGCGCAAGAAACTGCGAGATTGCTGGCACGGCCTCAAATTCACAAAGTACGCAGAGTAGAGACCGAGTGTGAAGAATCGAAATCTATCATTGACTCGATGAAAGAGGCAATGAAGCAGGTAATGCAAGAATTGAAACAGGATGCAACTAAATCCCGTATCAAATGCTATAACTGTGATAAGACGGGACATCTAGCTCGAGAATGCAAAGCACGACGCAAACGGTCAAGATCCACATCACCATCTCCATTAAACAATAACCATAAGAAGGTGACCCCACAGTCAAGTGAGTCACCTTTAAACTAAATCGAGCTAGTTCAGCGGGGCAAGAGCTGGCTCCCACAGACAATGGCCCCACCATCTCCATAGCAATAGTTCAACAGAAAAATAACAATTTAACTATTGCGGGTGTTATTAATGGCGACAAGCGTACTTTGACGTTGGATACTGGTGCATCAAAGTCTATCATTAGATCTGATTTAGTAAAAGGAAAAGTAACACCACTGATTGGAGTCAAGCTACGCACGGCTACAGGGGAACCCGCAACCGTATATGGAAAGGTCACCGTAAAATTAACTATTGCTAACAAATCCGTTACTTATGATTTCATTGTGGCCGATATAGTAGACGAAGTTATAATTGGAGCGGATTTCATGATTGCTTTTGGTCTCAATTTGGATATGAAGCGTCGTGTAATGACATGGTGCGATGCCGAAATAACGGTAAACGTGGGATACGACGGGAATACACCTGTCAGACGTTTGACAACGAGCCAGTCAGAGTCTATACCACCGAATGCCGAAGCAATTATATGGGTTTCTATGAATGGAGATTGTGAAGTCGGCCAATTGTGGGTTGTTGAACCAGCAGAAAACAAAAGCAACAACATCTTGATAGCAAATGCCCTGGTAACAACGAACGAAGAGAGACTAATACCAGTTCGTGTCTTGAACTTGTCTGACAATCACGAGCAAATTGTAAAATTTTCTGACATTGGCAAATGTACACCAGCCGAGGCAATAGTCAATTTGGAAGGCAACTCATCAAAGACACATGGAGCAGTGAGAAAACATCTAGAAGCGTATGTCGAGGCTTGGACACGTCATCTATCGCCGTCAGAGAGAAATAAAGCCAAGCAATTGTTGTGGAAAAACGCCTGTGCTTTTGCTTCTGAAAAGGGAAATCAAGGAAGAACATCTGTAGTGAAACATGAAATTAAAACCGCAGAAGAAAGGCCCATAAAACAGGCACCACGAAGTGTTCCCCTGGCAAAAAGAGACGAAGTTCAAAAGCTCATAAAGGAAATGGCGGAGAGTGGAGTGATCGAGCCATCATCAAGTCCTTGGTGTTCCCCAGTTGTGCTGGTCAAAAAGAAAGATGGAAGTACCCGATTCTGCGTGGACTACAGAAAACTGAATGATGTCACCAAAAAGGACAGTTATCCGCTTCCACGCATTGATGACACGTTGGACACACTAGCCGGAACAACATGGTTTTCTACGCTTGATTTGCAGAGTGGATATTGGCAAGTAGAGATCGCCGAGAAAGACAAGGAAAAGACGGCTTTTGGCGTTAATGGCGGTCTCTGGCAATTCAATGTAATGCCGTTCGGGCTCTGCAACGCTCCGGCTACCTTCGAAAGATTGATGGAGCGGGTACTGAAGGGGTTGCACTGGAAGTCGTGCTTGATATACTTGGACGACATCATAGTGATGGGCAAAACATTTGACGAGCACCTTAAGAACTTGAAAGACGTTATCCAGCAATTGTCAGCCGCTGGTCTACGCCTTAACGCAAAGAAATGCTCCCTTTTCCAGCGGGAAGTTAAATACCTGGGTCATCATGTGACTGCAGAGGGCATATCCACCGATGAAGACAAAATCCAAGCTGTCAGAGATTGGCCACGACCCCGAAATCTCCACGAATTAAGAAGTTTCCTTGGGTTATGTACATATTACCGACGATTCGTCCCAAACTTCGCCAGCATCGCCGCTAGTCTCCACAAATTGACGCAAAAAGGTCAGAAGTTCCAGTGGAGCGACGAACAGGAGGATTCATTCCAACATTTAAAAGAACTTTTATGTTCATCTCCTGTTCTAGCGTATCCTATTCCGGGCGAAAAATTTGTTTTGGATACAGATGCTAGCGCGCATGGTATTGGAGGTGTGCTATCCCAACAGATAGACGGCAAGGAGAAGGTCATCGGATATTTCAGCCGAACGTTGTCCAAGCCCGAAAAGAACTACTGTGTAACGCGACGAGAGCTGCTAGCCGTCATAGAGAGTGTAAAACATTATCATAAATATTTGTATGGACAACACTTCTTGCTCAGGACTGATCACTCAGCTCTACGATGGTTGCTCCAATTCAAGAATCCGGAAGCTCAACTGGCACGTTGGATCGAGAGGCTCCAAAGCTATGATTTCAGTGTCGAGCATAGAAAAGGTGGAAAACACGGTAACGCTGACGCTTTGTCACGTCGACCTTGCAGTATAGAATGCAAGCACTGCTCGAAGGCTGAACACAAGGAGGAGATTGTTGATATTCGGCTGTTACACGTCGAATCTGGAGTGGACTGGCCAACAGAACAGCGTAAAGATCCCATTTTGAACAAAATTATTTCGGCAAAGGAAGAGAACAAGAAGCCCAGTAAGAAAGACATCGCAGCCGAAAGTCCACTTATGAAATCATACTGGGCTCAATGGGATAGTTTAGTTCTAGTCAATGGATCCCTGCAACGTAAATGGGAAAGCGAAGATGGCAAGAGCAGCCGAAATTTGATCATCGTTCCAGATTCCAAAATAAGAGATGTTTTGGCGGAGTTCCATAATGGTCCCAGTGGAGGTCATCTGGGAATAACCAAAACCGCCGAGAAAGTGAAGCAACGATTCTACTGGGTTGGATGCCAGAAATCAATTGCTGAATGGGTAGCCAATTGCGAGAAGTGCATGAAGGCGAAAGGTCCAACAAGGAAAAGTCGAGGTCCTATGCAAGAATATAGACCAGGAGCCCCGTTTGAAAGAATAGCAATGGACGTGGCAGGCCCTTTCCCAGTAAGTGATTCTGGAAACCGTTATGTCCTTGTGGTCATGGATTACTTCAGCAAATGGCCGGAGGTGTATGCAATTCCAAACCAAGAGGCAAAAACGATTGTGGATGTTGTCAACAAAAACTGGATATGTCGCTACGGTGTGCCGTCCGAGATTCACTCAGACCAGGGAAGAAATTTTGAATCGGCCATATTCAAAGAGATGTGTGAATCCCTTGGTATCAAGAAAACGAGGACTACACCATTACATCCACAATCCGATGGCATGGTAGAAAGGTTTAATCGCACTCTGGAGGAACATCTTCGAAAAGTAGTGGACAACGGCCAGAGGGACTGGGACGAGCATATACCAAAGTTTTTGCTGTCGTATAGATCTGCCATTCATGATTCCACCTCTCGAACACCTGCCAATGTTCTATTCGGAACTGAGTTGAAGTTGCCTGGTGATCTGATATTCGGTGCTAAACCTAATGAGCTCGCCATGGAAGAAAACAGAAACGACATCCCAAACACTTTCGGTGAAGTTCACGAATCAGTGCGCAACAAAATAAAAATGGTCAGCAACAGAATGAAGGCGAGATACGATCGTGCTGTAAATACTGAAGGCTTCCAAGAAGAAGAATTGGTTCTGCTATTTAACCCGCAACGAAAGAAAGGATTGTGTCCTAAACTGCAAACACAGTGGGAAGGCCCATACAAAGTCATCAAGAAGATCAATGATGTTGTATACCGGATTCAGAAGGACGACAGCCCTAGATCAAAGATGAAAGTTGTACATCTGGAACGATTGGCTCCTTACGGAACAGGTTCCGTGCCTGTTCGGGACGAACAGGCTTAAGCGGGAGGCAGTGTTACGAATTTGATAATTATAGATTTAAGTTTATTTAAATTAGTTTCCGTTAATTTAAATTTCAAATTGTAACGATAAAATTTCGTTATAACTTGTTGGAATCATCTATTCATTTTCTAGCACTTTCCTGAATTTCTTTTATGTTCTTTTGTTTGCTTATTTTCATGTAAGTTCTCACTCTCTTTGATAACAACCCCTTTGTTTTGTTATTTTGCATTCTCATTTCATCTCATTGTATATTGTCATTGTTTTTGTTCTTGTAGTAATGCGAGCGCATATCTATGTGAGTATGTATGTGTTTGGCAGCCACCAGATGAATGACTTAATGGTCGTAGATCCTTCTATCATTGTCTAAGAATGTTCTGGCGTTGCCAGAATATTGTAGTGCTACCAGAATGTTCTCGAATTGCCACACCGTCATATATAAAAGCGCTCGCATGCTGCTAACGAGTCAGTCTTAATTAAAGCGTCAAACGAATAACTTCAGTGTGAACGAATTGTAAAGTGTGAAGTCATAGTAAATAAATTGTAGATTGTCGTTATTTAAAAGAACTGTGTTTTAATTGTCGGGTAATTAAAAACGCCTAAATATAAAAACGTAACAATATTGTTATTTACGGATATATAGGCTTTTTAATAGAGCTCATTTTGGATAACTGCAAAGACATTCTATTATTATTTTTGCTTAATATTCAAAATGATAATTTTTTCGTAGTTATAGAGGAAACTTGAATCAGCAGCCAAAAAAGATAACAAAAACAATTTTTATTATATTTTATAATTGATGAATATTTTATAAATAACATTTTGTCCAAAATTTGATATTTATAATTTTTAAAATACTCGACTTCCACATGGCAAATATGAAAAGGAGAATGGAAATATTTTGATGAGGTACACTGAAAAAAAGTATGCCTGGTTCCATAGATTTTGTCTTTACACTAATTATTTTGGTATTGATTCCGAGCCAAAGAAGCGGATTATTGAAGTATGTTAAGGATAAATTTAACACACCATTCTCTTTTAAATTTGAGTTTTGCGAACTTGATTCTAGGAAAATTTGAATTGAATTTATTCGTTTATTATGCTATTTTCTTCATATGCTATCAAAGCCGTTTTAAAGCGTGTTAACGAAATATCATATATGTTATTTGCAAATTTCGACTCGACTTCAAGCAGAAATTATGATATGTTTCAAGTGAAAAGAGTCTTTAAAATAAAGCATTGAAAAATATCTCATATTTTTGAATGTGTTTTCCTTTGTTTTCAAGATGCAAAAAGACAATTTCAATGATTTTAAAGGATTTTAAAGGATTTTCACAATTATTAAAGACAAATTGACCTTAGTGAACAACATTTTCTTTCATGTTAAGATAACCATTTTCGAAAGAGAACAAACGGCTTTTTGAAAAGTTTTCTAACTTTTGGACGAGGACAAAAATTTTATATATGCGTCATCTATGATAAGCAAAAAACACATTCGTATTTTAAGGGGCGAGAAATCTTTGGCCGGAGTTAGTTAAAACAAGACAATAATAGGATTGAGTTACGATTGAGGGGAGTGTGGTGTGGGGAGTGAAAATTTAATATTTCTTAATAAAAGCGTTTGCTTCCAAAATACAAAAACAAGTTGAACAAATTAACTTTATTGTTTTTGTAAATTCAGAAAAATTTGAAACCAAATTAAAATATATGAAGATTGCATTATAAAAGTCATCATAGAAAATTTATGGGTAAATGTAAGAGTTTCTTTTATTTAATAGCCTTTATTTTGAATTGAATTCTAATTGTATTAAATTTCAAAATACATTATCGAGGAGAAAACAATTTTTGTTCGTTTAATAGTAGGAAATTATTATTAAAATAGTGTAAGAAAATCTGATTCGAAATATATATATACACAATTTTTCAAAAACAAAAGTGTGGCTACATTTGTATAAATCGTGAGGCACATGTCAAAAATTCAAAAAAAAAAATATATGGCTACATGTGTATAAATTGTTACACAGTTGTATAAATTGCCACATATATTTTATTCTGTATCAATTTAACTTTACTTGCACACACTTCTTCTGATAATTGATAACAACTTGAAGAAAATTGCTTAGGTAAGGTGATACAGACACAAGAAAAACTGGCGTCGCTAAAGCTTCATATAATCTAGGACCTTTATACCACCGTTAAAGGCTTACAATGCACTCGAGTTTCGAGTGCCGGGAAGGCTAGTATATATATTAATACGCTACACTTTTTTTTGGGTACATATTGTGGGCGCGGGAGGTGGTGTTGTGGGGTAAATTTGGTATCAAATGAAAGGTAATTTTCTGTAGATATGGCAAATCGTTTTAATTTTTTAAATTGATGCATTTTTCATGGAGAAAATTGCATTTTTCTAAAATTATTGACGTTGTTGTCGTTGTTGTGTTGTAGTGTGAGAGTGAGAGCGAGAGAGTTGTTGTTTGGTTTGTTGTAGCGTGTGGGTGCGTGTACATTGTGTGTTGGCTTTTGCTATGCTGGCATGGGGGTGAGTAGGTTTGAGAGTGATAATGTGAGAGTTGATTGGGAATTAAATCAATGGGAATAATAAGATTGTGTGATGGGCGGGTGGGGAGTGTGGTGGGTGGTTTTATGTTTTACGTAGTAAAGTGATCAGTTAGATCACGTTAGAAATAGAAAAGTAATATTATACTGATTTTGTTAAAGAAAACTTAGAACAATACAATACACAATTTTAGTTAAAACTTATTTAAGGCTACGGATATAGGGATGCCATTTACGGATATATGGCTGTTACAATAGGGGTATATTTTGCATATATATGGAAATTAATATCACTAACTTTTGAGGTTTTTCTATAAAAAAATGTATAAGTAAAAGAGAATAAAATTTTCGTATAAAATGTTTGTGTACATGTTAAGAACTTTGCATAAACATAGAGCGGATTCACTTTCGAGATATATTTGTAAATTGAGGTCTATTTTAGGGAAATGGGTACGAAATTTGATATTACGGAAATTTCGGTCCTACATATATTTGAAAATTATATCATTATTTCAATATGTTCCCTAATTAAGCTGATCATTAAAACATTGTCTGCAAAATCGGAGGAAGGATGTCATTTTTCAAATTATCGAGAACGGCTACATGACAAATATGAGAAGGTGATCGTGGTAAATTTGATAGATGCAGAGTAAGTTTGAGAGTGTTAAGGAGAGATTTTTTTAGTTGACGGAATGTTTGGTTACATATGAATGTAAATCAACCAATACATATATGTGAAATTTATGTCAATATTTCAGATAATGTTCAAAATAATATTATCTCTAAAAATTGAACATATCAAACTGTCTCACATTACAAATTGTCTCACATTACAATTGTTCCATACATATTTTCATGTTTGAAATATTAATTTTTTTGATTTAGAAAAATTTAGTAAAGAACGGTTTCCATGACTGATTGTAAATGCACCGATCTAAAGATCTATTCCAAATTGAAATGTTCATGTAAGAATGAACTAAATAAATTACACCGTATATATTTCTAAAGACATTAGAAATAGTAATTTTGAAAAGTAATATTATTTTAAAGGTAAATTTCATAGCCGCTTTATAACAATTTTTCTATTTTTTCACCCTTACTAATATTTTATTGAATTGAATTCTAAAACATATATAAGCGACGCGAATAAGGTAATTTACTCTTTTTGCTTTACGCTTTTAAATATTAAACAATTGTTGCTCAATTTGTATAAATCTGATCCGAATGGCTTTAAAAATTCCATTTGAGTGTGTTGAGAGGTGTGTGGCCTGGGGAGTGAGAATTGAGTTTATCTTAATAAAAAGGATTTCTTTCAGTACAGGAGCCATATTGAATAATCTAATCTCCTGAATTTTGAGTTGCCAAAAAAAATTGAATTTGATTTCAAAATTCAAATATATGAAAATTGATTAAAAATCATCATAGAAAATTGAATTTTAATTGTATTTTATTTCATTCATATTCAAATTAGTGTATGCGAATATTTTTATTTTTAACATTTTTCAATAAAGGTGAGTATTAAGTTCACATTATCGCACTGTTACTTTTCTTTAGTAATTAATTTGAAAGAAAAAACTTTTTACATTTATTTTTATGTTAGCCTGATATTATTGCAAGCTGGATTTTTTTAATTTATGCTTTGGACCATTCCCCAACAAATTATAATAAATTGTTACAAAAAAGTTATTATTTCTTTCTGTTCTTAAAGATTTATTCTCAATTTTAGCAGATGTTCTCGAACATCTGATGAGTAACGTCAAAAAAACACAACTTTTTATAACACTTAAAAAAAAGTGTGGCTACATTTGTATAAATAATGTGCCACTTATATAATACTCCGATTTAACTTTACTTGCACACAATATAGAAGGACAATGTAAAATATCAGTTACAGAATTCAGAGAAGACTGTTTTAAAAAACTAACTAAAGCGAAGTGTGGAAATTGTATGATATGTGGAAATAGAGTTCGCTAGAGTTCCATATCATCTAGGACCTTTATACCACCGTTAAAGGCTTACAATGCACTCGAGTTTCGAGTGCCAGGAAGGCTAGTATATATATTAATACGCTACACTTTTTTTGGGTACATATTGTGGGCGTGTGCGGGGGTATTGTGTGGTAAATTTGGTATCAAATGAAAGGTAATTTTCTGTAGATATGGCGAATCGTTTTAATTTATATTTACAAATATATATATATATATAATTTATATATATATATATTTGTAAATTGAGGTCTATTTTAGGGAAATGGGTACGAAATTTGATATTACGGAAATTTCGGTCCTACATATATTTGAAAATTATATCATTATTTCAATATGTTCCCTAATTAAGCTGATCATTAAAACATTGTCTGCAAAATCGGAGGAAGGATGTCATTTTTCAAATTATCGAGAACGGCTACATGACAAATATGAGAAGGTGATCGTGGTAAATTTGATAGATGCAGAGTAAGTTTGAGAGTGTTAAGGAGAGATTTTTTTAGTTGACGGAATGTTTGGTTACATATGAATGTAAATCAACCAATACATATATGTGAAATTTATGTCAATATTTCAGATAATGTTCAAAATAATATTATCTCTAAAAATTGAACATATCAAACTGTCTCACATTACAAATTGTCTCACATTACAATTGTTCCATACATATTTTCATGTTTGAAATATTAATTTTTTTGATTTAGAAAAATTTAGTAAAGAACGGTTTCCATGACTGATTGTAAATGCACCGATCTAAAGATCTATTCCAAATTGAAATGTTCATGTAAGAATGAACTAAATAAATTACACCGTATATATTTCTAAAGACATTAGAAATAGTAATTTTGAAAAGTAATATTATTTTAAAGGTAAATTTCATAGCCGCTTTATAACAATTTTTCTATTTTTTCACCCTTACTAATATTTTATTGAATTGAATTCTAAAACATATATAAGCGACGCGAATAAGGTAATTTACTCTTTTTGCTTTACGCTTTTAAATATTAAACAATTGTTGCTCAATTTGTATAAATCTGATCCGAATGGCTTTAAAAATTCCATTTGAGTGTGTTGAGAGGTGTGTGGCCTGGGGAGTGAGAATTGAGTTTATCTTAATAAAAAGGATTTCTTTCAGTACAGGAGCCATATTGAATAATCTAATCTCCTGAATTTTGAGTTGCCAAAAAAAATTGAATTTGATTTCAAAATTCAAATATATGAAAATTGATTAAAAATCATCATAGAAAATTGAATTTTAATTGTATTTTATTTCATTCATATTCAAATTAGTGTATGCGAATATTTTTATTTTTAACATTTTTCAATAAAGGTGAGTATTAAGTTCACATTATCGCACTGTTACTTTTCTTTAGTAATTAATTTGAAAGAAAAAACTTTTTACATTTATTTTTATGTTAGCCTGATATTATTGCAACCTGGATTTTTTTAATTTATGCTTTGGACCATTCCCCAACAAATTATAATAAATTGTTACAAAAAAGTTATTATTTCTTTCTGTTCTTAAAGATTTATTCTCAATTTTAGCAGATGTTCTCGAACATCTGATGAGTAACGTCAAAAAAACACAACTTTTTATAACACTTAAAAAAAAGTGTGGCTACATTTGTATAAATAATGTGCCACTTATATAATACTCCGATTTAACTTTACTTGCACACAATATAGAAGGACAATGTAAAATATCAGTTACAGAATTCAGAGAAGACTGTTTTAAAAAACTAACTAAAGCGAAGTGTGGAAATTGTATGATATGTGGAAATAGAGTTCGCTAGAGTTCCATATCATCTAGGACCTTTATACCACCGTTAAAGGCTTACAATGCACTCGAGTTTCGAGTGCCAGGAAGGCTAGTATATATATTAATACGCTACACTTTTTTTGGGTACATATTGTGGGCGTGTGCGGGGGTATTGTGTGGTAAATTTGGTATCAAATGAAAGGTAATTTTCTGTAGATATGGCGAATCGTTTTAATTTTTTTAATTGATGCATTTTTCATGGAGAAAATTGCATTTTTCTAAAATTATTGACGTTGTTGTCGTTGTTGTGTTGTACTTTGAGAGTGAGAGCGAGAGAATTGTTGTTTGGTTTATTGTAGCGTGTGGGTGTGTGTGTGTGTGTACATTTTGTTTGGCTTTTGTTATGCTGGCATGGGGGAGAGTAAGTTTGAGAGTGATAATGTGAGAGTTGATTGGGAGCAATGAGAATAATAGTATTGTAAGATGGTAATAGATAGGGTGGGTGGTTTTATGTTTTACGTAGTAAAGTGATCAGTTAGTCGTGTATATTTTCTAAAGGCGCTGGAAATAGTAATTTTGGAAAGTAATATTATATTTAATTTTGTTAAATAATATTTAGAACAATACATTAAACAATTTTAATTTAATTTTATTTAAGCCTACTTCTATAGGGATGCCATATACGGATATATGGTTGCTATTATTTTGGAAAATTTTAACGATTTTTTTTTAATTGCAACATATTACAAATAAGCGAATTATTTTTGTCAAATTGAAGAAAATGTATTAGAAGTAATAATGTTTTTTGTGTTGTTTAAGAAAATTTCATATGTTGAAAGAAAAAATTGGATTCAAAAAATATTAAAATGTCTTTAGCGCTGTACGAAATTCAAGGCAGGTAAAAGTTTTGTAAAATGTACTCATTTGAGAGGCTTATGAACACAATTTAATCAAACTTCTCCCATTTTAGGAAAATATGAAATATTTTATTTTTTAGTAAAATTATTTACTATATTTGCATAAAACTTTTTTTCTTATTTTTAGTACACGCCAATAAAGTAAGCAAAAAATTATTCACTTGCTCACATTGGGCAAAATTTAACTAAAAGCAACTAATCTTTATGAACTAAAATAAAGTTCAGTTGGTATTAAATCCCCCTTTTTTGATACAGTGTCAGAGTCATTGGTAGAGCATTAATAGTGAGAAGTGAGCGTGTTACAGAAATAGGAATAATAGGATTGGGTGTTATATAGCTAAACACTATTCACAGTACTGTGATGAGAGGAGTGTGGTTGTGGGAGTGAAATATAAGAATGTTAATAAAAGTTTTTGGTTTTAAAATACAAAATTTTGAATCGGTTTTCAAGGTTAATGGCGATTTCGATTCGAATAATAGATCGAAGGAGACTGTCATAATTTTTGCATATAGAATCCCTCAAAATATTATGAATTAATATAAACTTTGGATGGAACTATCGTTTGGGCAAAATAAAGGAAGGAATGAATTAGTGTAACACACGCATACTATTTTTTCACCCTTATAAATTTATTTATTTTTATAAATTTATTTCTAATTCTACTGAATTCCAATATAAATTATTGAGGCGAATGCACTTTTACTAATTTTAGTTGAAGAGGGTCGGTTAATAAATACGGAAATTTGCGTAAAATTGTCCTAAGGAAATTGTATAACTCTGCGCCACATATATCTTATTCCACATTAATTTAATCAATTACAATATCAATTTCAAAATTTAGAGAAGACAGTTTTAAAGGTAAATAAAAATGCATGTGACACTATTAGTGCAAATCATATGATATGTGTACAAAACTCATTTTTCTGTTTATGAAATAATATTCACTGCCACTTTAAAGAAGTTTGTTTAGGTAAGATGAAGCATACAAATAATAGGGTATGCTTTCAGTACACGAGCCATATTGAATCTATATACACTGAAAAAACAATGAACCCACCAGGAAGAAAACTTTTGATTAATTTTAGAAAATTTTGAATATTTTTAGAAATTTTTAACTAAACAGTATTACAAGCGCTGTCATCGCGCCGATATCACAAAAATAAGTAAATATTTTGCGACAAATTCACGAAAATTTATTAGACATAAATAATTTTTTTCACTTTTTAAAGAAAATTTTGTAGTTTGAAGGAAAAAATTGCAAGAATGTCTTTAGTGACATACGAAGTTCATAATGGACGCTTTTGTAGTAAAATTTACAAATTTGAAGAAATAATGAACTACTTTATGACAAATACGAATTTAGTAAATCTCTGTCCTTAACTTGTATATAATTTTTTCCCATCTTTTAGTTCGTTAGTTAATAACGTACGCAAAAAATTATTAGAGTAAATGAAACTTTCACCAAATATAAGAAGTTCATGAACTAAAATATAGTTAAATTGGCTTTAGTGAAATAGTGAGTTCACTTTTTTTTGAGTGTATATACTAATATCCTAAATTTTAAGTTAACAAAAAATTTGGTTTCGAAAATAAAATATATGGAAATTACATTATAAAAATCATCATAGAAAATCTGTGTGTATCTTTAGGAGCCTCTTTTATTTAGGAACCTTTAGTTTTTCACATTAAAAACATTTTGTTGTTTTATTTAAAGACTGTTGGTTTAAAAGTAAGGAAATGGTTTTCAAATTAGTGTATGCCAATAGTGTTTTTTTTATCATTTTTCGATAAAGATGGGTATTAAATTCACATTATCGATGTAAAAAAGCCTTTTTCGCTGTTAGTTTTCTTTAATAATTCATTTTAAAGAAAAAAAATTTACAATTATTTTTATTTTAGCCTAATAGTAATGAGGACTGAATTTTTTAAATTTATGCTTTGGACCATTCCCCACCAAATTACGATATTTTTTTTTCAAAAAAGTTATAATTTCTTATTGTTGTTTCAGATTTATTCTCAATTTTAGCGGATGAACTCGACCTTTATACCCAAAAACTTTCGAAAAAGTGAGGCTACATTTGTATAAATAGTGCGCCACTTATATCATACTCCGATTAACTTTACTTGCATACAATATATAAGAACAATGTAAAATATCAGTTACAGAATTCAGAGAAGACTATTTTAAAAACTAACTAACGAGAAGTGTATAAATTGTATGATATAGAGTTCGCTAGAGTTCCATATCATCTAGGACCTCTATCCCACCGTTAATGGCTTACAATGCACTCGAGTTTCGAGTGCCGGGAAGGCTAGTATATATATTAATACGCTACACTTTTTTTTGGGTACATATTGTGGGCGTGTGCGGGGGTATTATGCGATAAATTTGGTATCAAATGAAAGGTAATTTTCTGTAGATATGGCGAATCGCTTTAATTTTTTAAATTTATGCATTTTTCATGGAGAAAATTGCATTTTTCTAAAATTATTGACGTTGTTGTCGTTGTTGTGTTGTAGTATGAGAGTGAGAGCGAGAGAGTTGTTGTTTGGTTTGTTGTAGCGTGTGGGCAGGGCTGCCAATAAAATTTCAAGAAAAATCGTCACTTTTTTCCGAAAAAATCGTCATAATCGTCACTTCCATTTTAAAAATCGTCAAAAAATCTGCAGTGTAATAATATTCAATCTAAACAAATTTTTTGGTTAAAAACAAAAGTATTTATTTCATATAAAGAACAGAAAATTAATATATCCCACTATGCATTTCAACAACAACAATGAATTCGTCTTTGTATAAAAATAACTTAAAAAATGTATGCAATGCTATGCAATTAAAAAATAATATAAAAATTCTTTTTTTTAATATATAGTTACTAATTCAGTAAGATTTTTATTTAAAAATTTTCCACAATTTGAACATAAATCTCCAATTAAGAGGTACAATATTCTATTGAAATAAAATTTTAACAAAATCTTCTAAAGAAATAAAATTTTGACGAAATTTTCTTAGAAATAAAATTTTGCAAGAATTTACTATAGACAAAAAATTGCCAAAAATATTCTATAGAAATAAATTTTTCAAGAACGTCCTATAAAAATATGCAAAAATTCTTTACAGATATAAAGTACTCAGAAATTTTTCTATAGAAATAACTTTTTTGACAAAATTTTCTATATAAATATAATTTTGACGACATTTTCTATAGAAATAAAATTTTGACAAAATTTTATATAAAATAAAATTTGACAAAATTTTCTATAGAAATATAATTTTGACAATATTTTCTATAAAACCAAAATTTTGACAAAATTTTATATCGAAATAAAATTTTGACGAACTTTTCTGTAGAAATTAAATTTTGGCAACTTTTTTTGTAGAAATAAAATTTGGACAACGTTTTCTGTAAAAAATAATATTTTCTATCAATTCAATATAAAACATTTCTTTCGAATAAAACAATTTTTTTATATACTAACCACAAAAATTTGATTTAATTTTTTTTATTTGGTAGATTTTTGGTAAAAATTTCTTCAAATTTTGGTGGAGTATTTTTGGCACGAGTGGCAACCGTGATACTAATACTGTAGGTGTAAAATGAGATATAGCTCCAACATGTATGAAATTTCTAGCAAAAAATTTCTCTATCTGGCAACTGTCAAATGTATTCTTTCTTTTGTTGGCTCTGAGCGTGTAAACGAAAAGCTTCTAATCAAAATGTTTGAACGCAGCTAATATCGTCATTTTTGGGACAAAAATCGGAAAATCGGCATTTGCTATTTTTTGAGTAAAAAATCGTCAAAATGCCGATAAATCGGCAAAATTGGCAGCCCTGCGTGTGGGTGCATGAGGGTGGGTGTGTGTACATTGTGTGTGGCTTTTGTTATGCTGGCATGGGGGAGAGTAAATTTGAGAGTGATAATGTGAGAGCTAAGCAATGGGAATAATAGGATTGTGAGATGGTAATAGATTGGGTGGGTGGGGGAGTGGGTGGTTTTAAATTTTACGTAGTAAAGTGATCAGTTAGCCGTGTCTATTTTACTTATTTTGTTAAAGAAAATTTAAACAATAAATTACATTATTTTAATTTAAATTTATTTAAGCCTGCTGCTATAGGGATGCCATATACGAATATATGGTTGTTACAATAGGGGTATATTTTGGATAACTATAAATTTCATACGACAATGTAAAGGAGAATAAAATGTTCGTATGAAATGTTTATGTACATTGACAGAAAAAGTAAACTGTTTTATAGCAAGAATGAACTAAATAAATTACACCGTTCGAAAGTTGAAATAATTTTTATCTTATATTTCAGATTTTCACAAAGCGTTGTTAAAACCAGGAAGATTTAATACTCTGGTGTATTTTTTAACTACAACTCACGATATTACGCCCTCTCATAGAAGAAAAAAGTAAAAAAATCATTGGCGACAATTCATAACCATTTTAACCATACTGTAGTTCATTGTTACTATATTTGGGCATCGTATGAAAATTTCCTTTTGCATTAGATCATATTGAATTTACGTGTACGGTCATTGAACTATACCCACGTTTAGTTCATGAAATTTTTGACACATACTTAATAAAATTTCATTGGAATTTGGAAAACTTCGAAAATAATAATAAAATTGAACTACATACAAACAATTTTTTTTTCAATAAAAATAAGTTAAATCTAGCGTTAGTTTAGCTAAAAATTTAACCAAAATTTACTATAGAAATAAAATTTTAACAAAATTTTCTATAGAAACAATATTTTGAGAGAGCAGTGATTGAGGGAAGAGAGGGAGTTTTAGCAATGGGTGTAAAAGAATGGTTTTTTGTATAGACAAATGATTGTAGTAGATAATTTGGGTGGGAGAGTGAAATGGACGGCTTTGTATTTTAGTATTTAAATGATCACACCCTCAAAAAAAATCGCTTCTTTAACATATGTTCCAAACATATTTTGCAGGAAGCACATATATTATTGCATACTGCCGAAACATTAATATGTTTGTTTTATGTGAACATATTATATGTTTGGAAGCATTTTGAGCCAAAAATATTATATGCTTGGAAGAATTTTCCCAAACACGATTGTGCTCATTCCCTAATATACTCGTAATTTTCACTTCCACGAAATTTTTTAGTTATTGGCACCTTTCTCTGTAATACAAATAATGTTGAAGAAATTATTCACTTTTATAAATTTTTAAAATTTTACCTTTCGCCTGCACGGAGAATCGAACCGAGGACCATACAGTTTGTAAGCCAACACACTATCCACTGGGCTACGTAGCTGTTATAGTCACCAGTAGATACTTATCGTTTTAAGTTACATTTATATAACATAGTTTGCAGCGCCCACGAGCCCATGCAAACATAACATTATTTAACAGAAACATACATTTGTTTGCCACGTGGAGCAGTGGTTAGCATGTCTGCCTTGCATGCAAAGGGTCGTGGGTTCAATCCCTGCTCCGACCGAACATTTTTTTTTTTATTTTTTTTTTAATTTACACATTTATATTTATACTATATTAAATTTTTTTAAATGAAACTTCGAAATGTGCGTTGTTAAAGATTTATAGTCAGTAACAGTGCTTGATATAAACGAAATTGACTGATTTTTGGATAAAATATTATTTTTTATTGCAAAAATAACAATATTGTAATAAAAAACTGTTTTTGGACAAAACTTTAAAATTTGGAAGGAATTCAAAAACTAATAAAAGAAGAACGTGGAGTCGAGTATAAACATACATATATAATTTTATAATATAAACATACATTTATTTAGGAGTGAACAGTTTTTTACTAGCATTTAACACCATCGCTCTAAAATTCCTTATATTTTTCTTTAATAATTCATTTTAAAGAAAATAAACTTTTTAAATTGTTTTAGCTGTAAAACTCGAACTTAATGCCCGCTTTTATATTTGATGGTGTCCGTCAACTCCTCGTGGACTACTAAAGAGGAACTAAAGTTTGTTTTTTTTACATTTTACTGTGTAATTTTTCACTATTTCCTCCTTATTTCATTTTACTGTCCCAACTCTAAAAAGAGTATAGTGCCCTTTCGTTTTTTTTATGAAGACCCCTGATGTCTTTTAACGAACCAAGAAAAAAATAATGCCAAAATGATAAACAAAACACATGTCCACACATACATAAAATGCTGCTCTCAAGGCGAAAACATAAGCTGTTTGTTTTTCAAATGTCTATTCTCTTGGTTCAGAATGTATATTCTCTTTATTCAAATTAAATAATATTTAGACTTAAACATATCAAATTTTTGGCCTTATCATAAAACAGTTTTCCGAAACAGCATACAAGCGGTTTCACAGAAATTGTTCTCTTTTGACTCTTTTGCTGTGTTATATTGATATCTTTCGTCAACTCTCCCGGTTTCCATCTCTATTTCTCTCTATACTCTCTCTGTCGCTTTGAATAAAATATCACAACATATGTATGTTTAGTTGAAATCTGTAAATGTATATATGTTTGTATTCACACATATGATTTTTATGAAACATTCATGCCCCAAACATAATATATTCTAACATATTAACATAGATGTCCCAAACATTTAGTGTTAGTTTAGGAACATTACATGTTTGCACTTAAATATATTGTGTTTTAAAATTGTGCCCGAAACACATTTTGTTTATATCGGAACATATGAAAAACATATTTTTCTAAGAGTGCAGTTAGTAATACTAATATTACACGTATTTCGTTTGAGAAATTGTAAAACAATAAATTATATTGCTTTAATTTAAATCTATAATATGTGTTTGATCATATACAACATATGGATATGGATGTTATAATAGGGATATATTTTGGATGACTGAATAGTGATTTTATTATCCGTTTTGTTTTATACCAAAAATTAAAATTGTTAAAAAATACGATTTTTTATTATTTATTTAAACAAATACCTATTTGATGCTTAAATACGAATTTTCTAAAGGTAAATTTCATAGCCGCTTTTTAACAATTTTTTTATTTTTTAATTTATTTTAATTTATTTTATTGAATTGAATTCTAAAATATATATTAGCGACGCGAATAAGGTAATTTACTCTTTTAGCTTTACGCTTTTAAATATTAAAAAATTGTTGCTCAATTTGTATAAATCTGATCCGAATGGCTTTAAAAATTCCATTTGAGTGTGTTGAGATGTGTGTGGTCTGGGGAGTGAGAATTGAGTTTATCTTAATAAAAAGGGTTTCTTTCAGTACAGGAGCTATATTGAATAATCTAATCTCCTGAATTTTAAGTTAACAAAAAATTAGAATTTGATTTCAAAATTAAAATATATGGAAATTGATTAAAAATCATCATAGAAAATTGAATTTAATTGTATTTTATTTCATTCGTATTCAAATTAGTGTATCGGAATAGTTTTTTTTAAACATTTTTCGATAAAGGTGGGTATTAAGTTCACATTATCGCACTGTTAGTTTTCTTTAGTAATTAATTTGAAAGAAAAAAACTTTTTAAATTTATTTTTATGTTAGCCTGATATTATTGCAGGCTGGATTTTTTTAATTTATGCTTTGGACCATTCCCCAACAAATTATAATAAATTGTTTCAAAAAAGTTATTATTTCTTTCTGTTCTTAAAGATTTATTCTCAATTTTAGCGGATGTTCTCGAACATCTGATGAGTAATATCAAAAAAACACTACTTTTTATAAAACTTTCAAAAAAAAGTGTGGCTACATTTGTATAAATAGTGCGCCACTTATATAATACTCCGATTTAACTTTACTTGCACACAATATAGAAGAACAATGTAAAATATCAGTTACAGAATTCAGAGACGACTGTTTTAAAAACTAACTAAAGCGAAGTGTGTAAATTGTATGATATGTGGATATAGAATTCGCTAGAGTTCCATATCATCTAGGACCTTTATAACACCCGTTAATGGCTTACAATGCACTCGATTTTCGAGTGCCGGGAAGGCTAGTATATATATTAATACGCTACACTTTTTTTTGGGTACATATTGTGGGCGCGGGAGGTGGTGTTGTGGGGTAAATTTGGTATCAAATGAAAGGTAATTTTCTGTAGATATGGCGAATCGTTTTAATTATTTAAATTGATGCATATTTCATGGAGAAAATTGCATTTTTCTAAAATTATTGACGTTGTTGTCGTTGTTGTGTTGTACTTTGAGAGTGAGAGCGAGAGAGTTGTTGTTTGGTTTGTTGTAGCGTGTGGGTGCTTGTGGGTGTGTGTGCATTGTCTGTTGGCTTTTGTTATGCTGGCATGGGGGAGAGTAAGTTTGAGAGTGATAATGTGAGAGTTGATTGGAAGCAATGAGAATAATAGGATTGTAAGATGCGAATGGATAGGGTGGGTGGGGAGTGGGAGGTTTTATGTTTTACGTAGTAAAGTGATCAGTTAGTCGTGTATATTTTCTAAAGGCGCTGGAAATAGTAATTTTGGAAAGTAATATTATTATATTTAATTTTGTTAAATAATATTTAGAACAATACATTAAACAATTTTAATTTAAATTTATTTAAGCCTACTTCTATAGGGATGTCATATACGGATATATGGTTGCTATTATTTTGGAAATTTTTAACTAATTTTTTTAATTGCAACATATTACAATTAAGCTAAATATTTTTGTCTAATTGAAGAAAATGTATTAGAAGTAATAATGTTTTTTGTGTTGTTTAAGAAAATTTCATATGTTGAAAGAAAAAATTGGATCCAAAAATTATTAAAATGTCTTTAGCGCTGTACGAAATTCAAGGCAGGTAAACGTTTTGTAAAATTTACTCATTTGAGAGGTTTATGAACACAATTATGTACTTTAATTGCATAAAACTGTTTTTCTTATTTTTAGTACACGCCAATAAAGTAAGCAAAAAATTATTCATCTAAGGAACACTTGCTCACATTGGGCAAAATTTAACTAAAATCAACTAATCTTTATGAACTAAAATAAAGTTCAGTTGGTATGAAAGCCCCCTTTTTTGATACAGTGTCAGAGTCATTGGTAGAGCATTAATAGAGAGAAGTGAGTGTGCTACAGAAATAGGAATAATAGGATTGGGTGTTATATAGCTAAACACTATTCACAGTACTGTGATGAGAGGAGTGTGGTTGTGGGAGTGAAATGTAAGAATGTTAATAAAAGTTTTTGGTTTTAAAATACAAAATTTTGAATCGGTTTTCAAGGTTAATGGCGATTTCGATTCGAATAATAGATCGAAGGAGACTGTCATAATTTTTGCATATAGAATCCCTCAAAATATTATGAATTAATATAAACTTTGGATGGAACTATCGTTTGGGCAAAATAAAGGAAGGAATGAATTAGTGTAACACACGCATACTATTTTTTCACCCTTATAAATTTATTTATTTTTATAAATTTATTTCTAATTCTACTGAATTCCAATATAAATTATTGAGGCGAATGCACTTTTACTAATTTTAGTTGAAGAGGGTCGGTTAATAAATACGGAAATTTGCGTAAAATTGTCCTAAGGAAATTGTATAACTCTGCGCCACATATATCTTATTCCACATTAATTTAATCAATTACAATATCAATTTCAAAATTTAGAGAAGACAGTTTTAAAGGTAAATAAAAATGCATGTGACACTATTAGTGCAAATCATATGATATGTGTACAAAACTCATTTTTCTGTTTATGAAATAATATTCACTGCCACTTTAAAGAAGTTTGTTTAGGTAAGATGAAGCATACAAATAATAGGGTATGCTTTCAGTACACGAGCCATATTGAATCTATATACACTGAAAAAACAATAAACCCACCAGGAAGAAAACTTTTGATTAATTTTAGAAAATTTTGAATATTTTTAGAAATTTTTAACTAAACAGTATTACAAGCGCTGTCATCGCGCCGATATCACAAAAATAAGTAAATATTTTGCGACAAATTCACGAAAATTTATTAGACATAAATAATTTTTTTCACTTTTTAAAGAAAATTTTGTAGTTTGAAGAAAAAAATTGCAAGAATGTCTTTAGTGACATACGAAGTTCATAATGGACGCTTTTGTAGTAAAATTTACAAATTTGAAGAAATAATGAACTACTTTATGACAAATACGAATTTAGTAAATCTCTGTCCTTAACTTGTATATAATTTTTTCCCATCTTTTAGTTCATTTAACTAACGTACGCAACAAATTATTAGAGTAAATGAAACTTTCACCAAATATAAGAAGTTCATGAACTAAAATATAGTTAAATTGGCTTTAGTGAAATAGTGAGTTCACTTTTTTTTGAGTGTATATACTAATATCCTAAATTTTAAGTTAACAAAAAATTTGGTTTCGAAAATAAAATATATGGAAATTACATTATAAAAATCATCATAGAAAATCTGTGTGTATCTTTAGGAGCCTCTTTTATTTAGGAACCTTTAGTTTTTCACATTAAAAACATTTTGTTGTTTTATTTAAAGACTGTTGGTTTAAAAGTAAGGAAATGGTTTTCAAATTAGTGTATGCCAATAGTGTTTTTTTTATCATTTTTCGATAAAGATGGGTATTAAATTCACATTATCGATGTAAAAAAGCCTTTTTCGCTGTTAGTTTTCTTTAATAATTCATTTTAAAGAAAAAAAATTTACAATTATTTTTATTTTAGCCTAATAGTAATGAGGACTGAATTTTTTAAATTTATGCTTTGGACCATTCCCCACCAAATTACGATATTTTTTTTTCAAAAAAGTTATAATTTCTTATTGTTGTTTCAGATTTATTCTCAATTTTAGCGGATGAACTCGACCTTTATACCCAAAAACTTTCGAAAAAGTGAGGCTACATTTGTATAAATAGTGCGCCACTTATATCATACTCCGATTAACTTTACTTGCATACAATATATAAGAACAATGTAAAATATCAGTTACAGAATTCAGAGAAGACTATTTTAAAAACTAACTAACGAGAAGTGTATAAATTGTATGATATAGAGTTCGCTAGAGTTCCATATCATCTAGGACCTCTATCCCACCGTTAATGGCTTACAATGCACTCGAGTTTCGAGTGCCGGGAAGGCTAGTATATATATTAATACGCTACACTTTTTTTTGGGTACATATTGTGGGCGTGTGCGGGGGTATTATGCGATAAATTTGGTATCAAATGAAAGGTAATTTTCTGTAGATATGGCGAATCGCTTTAATTTTTTAAATTTATGCATTTTTCATGGAGAAAATTGCATTTTTCTAAAATTATTGACGTTGTTGTCGTTGTTGTGTTGTAGTATGAGAGTGAGAGCGAGAGAGTTGTTGTTTGGTTTGTTGTAGCGTGTGGGTGCATGAGGGTGGGTGTGTGTACATTGTGTGTGGCTTTTGTTATGCTGGCATGGGGGAGAGTAAATTTGAGAGTGATAATGTGAGAGCTAAGCAATGGGAATAATAGGATTGTGAGATGGTAATAGATTGGGTGGGTGGGGGAGTGGGTGGTTTTAAGTTTTACGTAGTAAAGTGATCAGTTAGCCGTGTCTATTTTACTTATTTTGTTAAAGAAAATTTAAACAACAAATTACATTATTTTAATTTAAATTTATTTAAGCCTGCTGCTATAGGGATGCCATATACGAATATATGGTTGTTACAATAGGGGTATATTTTGGATAACTATAAATTTCATACGACAATGTAAAGGAGAATAAAATGTTCGTATGAAATGTTTATGTACATTCACAGAAAAAGTAAACTGTTTTATAGCAAGAATGAACTAAATAAATTACACCGTTCGAAAGTTGAAATAATTTTTATCTTATATTTCAGATTTTCACAAAGCGTTGTTAAAACCAGGAAGATTTAATACTCTGGTGTATTTTTTAACTACAACTCACGATATTACGCCCTCTCATAGAAGAAAAAAGTAAAAAAATCATTGGCGACAATTCATAACCATTTTAACCATACTGTAGTTCATTGTTACTATATTTGGGCATCGTATGAAAATTTCCTTTTGCATTAGATCATATTGAATTTACGTGTACGGTCATTGAACTATACCCACGTTTAGTTCATGAAATTTTTGACACATACTTAATAAAATTTCATTGGAATTTGGAAAACTTCGAAAATAATAATAAAATTGAACTACATACAAACAATTTTTTTTTCAATAAAAATAAGTTAAATCTAGCGTTAGTTTAGCTAAAAATTTAACCAAAATTTACTATAGAAATAAAATTTTAACAAAATTTTCTATAGAAACAATATTTTGAGAGAGCAGTGATTGAGGGAAGAGAGGGAGTTTTAGCAATGGGTGTAAAAGAATGGTTTTTTGTATAGACAAATGATTGTAGTAGATAATTTGGGTGGGAGAGTGAAATGGACGGCTTTGTATTTTAGTATTTAAATGATCACACCCTCAAAAAAAATCGCTTCTTTAACATATGTTCCAAACATATTTTGCAGGAAGCACATATATTATTGCATACTGCCGAAACATTAATATGTTTGTTTTATGTGAACATATTATATGTTTGGAAGCATTTTGAGCCAAAAATATTATATGCTTGGAAGAATTTTCCTAAACACGATTGTGCTCATTCCCTAATATACTCGTAATTTTCACTTCCACGAAATTTTTTAGTTATTGGCACCTTTCTCTGTAATACAAATAATGTTGAAGAAATTATTCACTTTTATAAATTTTTAAAATTTTACCTTTCGCCTGCACGGAGAATCGAACCGAGGACCATACAGTTTGTAAGCCAACACACTATCCACTGGGCTACGTAGCTGTTATAGTCACCAGTAGATACTTATCGTTTTAAGTTACATTTATATAACATAGTTTGCAGCGCCCACGAGCCCATGCAAACATAACATTATTTAACAGAAACATACATTTGTTTGCCACGTGGAGCAGTGGTTAGCATGTCTGCCTTGCATGCAAAGGGTCGTGGGTTCAATCCCTGCTCCGACCGAACATTTTTTTTTTTTTTTTTTTTAATTTACACATTTATATTTATACTATATTAAATTTTTTTAAATGAAACTTCGAAATGTGCGTTGTTAAAGATTTATAGTCAGTAACAGTGCTTGATATAAACGAAATTGACTGATTTTTGGATAAAATATTATTTTTTATTGCAAAAATAACAATATTGTAATAAAAAACTGTTTTTGGACAAAACTTTAAAATTTGGAAGGAATTCAAAAACTAATAAAAGAAGAACGTGGAGTCGAGTATAAACATACATATATAATTTTATAATATAAACATACATTTATTTAGGAGTGAACAGTTTTTTACTAGCATTTAACACCATCGCTCTAAAATTCCTTTTATTTTTCTTTAATAATTCATTTTAAAGAAAATAAACTTTTTAAATTGTTTTAGCTGTAAAACTCGAACTTAATGCCCGCTTTTATATTTGATGGTGTCCGTCAACTCCTCGTGGACTACTAAAGAGGAACTAAAGTTTGTTTTTTTTACATTTTACTGTGTAATTTTTCACTATTTCCTCCTTATTTCATTTTACTGTCCCAACTCTAAAAAGAGTATAGTGCCCTTTCGTTATTTTTATGAAGACCCCTGATGTCTTTTAACGAACCAAGAAAAAAATAATGCCAAAATGATAAACAAAACACATGTCCACACATACATAAAATGCTGCTCTCAAGGCGAAAACATAAGCTGTTTGTTTTTCAAATGTCTATTCTCTTGGTTCAGAATGTATATTCTCTTTATTCAAATTAAATAATATTTAGACTTAAACATATCAAATTTTTGGCCTTATCATAAAACAGTTTTCCGAAACAGCATACAAGCGGTTTCACAGAAATTGTTCTCTTTTGACTCTTTTGCTGTGTTATATTGATATCTTTCGTCAACTCTCCCGGTTTCCATCTCTATTTCTCTCTATACTCTCTCTGTCGCTTTGAATAAAATATCACAACATATGTATGTTTAGTTGAAATCTGTAAATGTATATATGTTTGTATTCACACATATGATTTTTATGAAACATTCATGCCCCAAACATAATATATTCTAACATATTAACATAGATGTCCCAAACATTTAGTGTTAGTTTAGGAACATTACATGTTTGCACTTAAATATATTGTGTTTTAAAATTGTGCCCGAAACACATTTTGTTTATATCGGAACATATGAAAAACATATTTTTCTAAGAGTGCAGTTAGTAATACTAATATTACACGTATTTCGTTTGAGAAATTGTAAAACAATAAATTATATTGCTTTAATTTAAATCTATAATATGTGTTTGATCATATACAACATATGGATATGGATGTTATAATAGGGATATATTTTGGATGACTGAATAGTGATTTTATTATCCGTTTTGTTTTATACCAAAAATTAAAATTGTTAAAAAATACGATTTTTTATTATTTATTTAAACAAATACCTATTTGATGCTTAAATACGAATTTTCTAAAGGTAAATTTCATAGCCGCTTTTTAACAATTTTTTTATTTTTTAATTTATTTTAATTTATTTTATTGAATTGAATTCTAAAATATATATTAGCGACGCGAATAAGGTAATTTACTCTTTTAGCTTTACGCTTTTAAATATTAAAAAATTGTTGCTCAATTTGTATAAATCTGATCCGAATGGCTTTAAAAATTCCATTTGAGTGTGTTGAGATGTGTGTGGTCTGGGGAGTGAGAATTGAGTTTATCTTAATAAAAAGGTTTTCTTTCAGTACAGGAGCTATATTGAATAATCTAATCTCCTGAATTTTAAGTTAACAAAAAATTAGAATTTGATTTCAAAATTAAAATATATGGAAATTGATTAAAAATCATCATAGAAAATTGAATTTAATTGTATTTTATTTCATTCGTATTCAAATTAGTGTATCGGAATAGTTTTTTTTAAACATTTTTCGATAAAGGTGGGTATTAAGTTCACATTATCGCACTGTTAGTTTTCTTTAGTAATTAATTTGAAAGAAAAAAACTTTTTAAATTTATTTTTATGTTAGCCTGATATTATTGCAGGCTGGATTTTTTTAATTTATGCTTTGGACCATTCCCCAACAAATTATAATAAATTGTTTCAAAAAAGTTATTATTTCTTTCTGTTCTTAAAGATTTATTCTCAATTTTAGCGGATGTTCTCGAACATCTGATGAGTAATATCAAAAAAACACTACTTTTTATACAACTTTCAAAAAAAAGTGTGGCTACATTTGTATAAATAGTGCGCCACTTATATAATACTCCGATTTAACTTTACTTGCACACAATATAGAAGAACAATGTAAAATATCAGTTACAGAATTCAGAGACGACTGTTTTAAAAACTAACTAAAGCGAAGTGTGTAAATTGTATGATATGTGGATATAGAATTCGCTAGAGTTCCATATCATCTAGGACCTTTATAACACCCGTTAATGGCTTACAATGCACTCGATTTTCGAGTGCCGGGAAGGCTAGTATATATATTAATACGCTACACTTTTTTTTTGGGTACATATTGTGGGCGCGGGAGGTGGTGTTGTGGGGAAAATTTGGTATCAAATGAAAGGTAATTTTCTGTAGATATGGCGAATCGTTTTAATTTTTTAAATTGATGCATATTTCATGGAGAAAATTGCATTTTTCTAAAATTATTGACGTTGTTGTCGTTGTTGTGTTGTACTTTGAGAGTGAGAGCGAGAGAGTTGTTGTTTGGTTTGTTGTAGCGTGTGGGTGCTTGTGGGTGTGTGTGCATTGTCTGTTGGCTTTTGTTATGCTGGCATGGGGGAGAGTAAGTTTGAGAGTGATAATGTGAGAGTTGATTGGAAGCAATGAGAATAATAGGATTGTAAGATGCGAATGGATAGGGTGGGTGGGGAGTGGGAGGTTTTATGTTTTACGTAGTAAAGTGATCAGTTAGTCGTGTATATTTTCTAAAGGCGCTGGAAATAGTAATTTTGGAAAGTAATATTATTATATTTAATTTTGTTAAATAATATTTAGAACAATACATTAAACAATTTTAATTTAAATTTATTTAAGCCTACTTCTATAGGGATGTCATATACGGATATATGGTTGCTATTATTTTGGAAATTTTTAACTAATTTTTTTAATTGCAACATATTACAATTAAGCTAAATATTTTTGTCTAATTGAAGAAAATGTATTAGAAGTAATAATGTTTTTTGTGTTGTTTAAGAAAATTTCATATGTTGAAAGAAAAAATTGGATCCAAAAATTATTAAAATGTCTTTAGCGCTGTACGAAATTCAAGGCAGGTAAACGTTTTGTAAAATTTACTCATTTGAGAGGTTTATGAACACAATTATGTACTTTAATTGCATAAAACTGTTTTTCTTATTTTTAGTACACGCCAATAAAGTAAGCAAAAAATTATTCATCTAAGGAACACTTGCTCACATTGGGCAAAATTTAACTAAAATCAACTAATCTTTATGAACTAAAATAAAGTTCAGTTGGTATGAAAGCCCCCTTTTTTGATACAGTGTCAGAGTCATTGGTAGAGCATTAATAGAGAGAAGTGAGTGTGCTACAGAAATAGGAATAATAGGATTGGGTGTTATATAGCTAAACACTATTCACAGTACTGTGATGAGAGGAGTGTGGTTGTGGGAGTGAAATGTAAGAATGTTAATAAAAGTTTTTGGTTTTAAAATACAAAATTTTGAATCGGTTTTCAAGGTTAATGGCGATTTCGATTCGAATAATAGATCGATAACCGATAATTTTTGCATTAATACAAACTTTGGATGGAACTATCATTTGGGCAAAAATAAAGGAAGGAATGAATTAGTGTAACACACGCATACTATTTTTTTCACCCTTACCAAACATTTTATAAATTTATTTCTAATTCTACTGAATTCCAATATAAATTATTGAGGCGAATCCACTTTTACTAATTTTAGTTGTCGTTAGTTAGTTAGTGTTTAGTTTAGTCGGTTAATAAATACGGAAACTGTTGGGAATAGCTTTAAATTATCCATTCTACAAAATTGTCCTAAGGAAATTGTATAACTGTGCGCCACATATATCTTATTCCACATTAATTTAATCAATTACAATATCAGTTTCAAAATTTAGAGAGGACAGTTTTAAAGCTAAATAAAAATGCATGTGACACTATTAGTGCAAATCATATGATATGTGTATAAACCCCATTTTTCTGTTTATGAAATAAAGAAATACAATATTCACTGCCACTTTAAAGAAGTTTGTTTAGGTAAGATGAAGCATACAAATAATAGGGTATGCTTTCAGTGCACGAGCCATATTGAATATATATACCAATCTCCTGAATCGAAAATAAAATATATGGAAATTAAATTATAAAAATCATCATAGAAAATCTGTGTGTATCTTTAGGAGCCTCTTTTATTTAGTAACCTTTAGTTTTTCACATTAAAAAACATTTTGTTGTTTTATTTAAAGACTGTTGGTTTAAAAGTAAGGAAGTGGTTTTCAAATTAGTGTATGCCAATAGTTTTTTTTTTTTATCATTTTTTGATAAAGATGGGTATTATGTTCATATTATCGACGTAAAACAGCCTTTTTCACTGTTAGTTTCCTTTAATAATTCATTTTAAAGAAAAAAATACAATTATTTTTATGTTAACCTGATAGTAATGAGGACTGAATTTTTTAAATTTATGCTTTGGACCATTCCCCACCAAGTTATGATATTTTTTTCAAAAAAGTTATAATTTCTTATTGTTGTTTCAGATTTATTCTCAATTTTAGCGGATAAACTCGACCTTTATACCCACCTTAAATGAGTAACATCAAAAAAACACTACTCTTTATAAAACTTTCAAAAAAAAGCGTGGCTACATTTGTATAAATAGTGCGCCACTTATATCATACTCCGATTAACTTTACTTGCACACAATATAGAAAAACAATGTAAAATTTTTTTCTAACTAAAGAGAAGTGTATAAATTGTATGATATAGAGTTCGCTAGAGTTCCATATCATCTAGGACCTCTATCCCACCGTTAATGGCATACAATGCACTCGAGTTTCGAGTGCCGGGAAGGCTAGTATATATATATTAATACGCTACACTTTTTTTTGGGTACACATTGTGGGCGCGGGAGGTGGTGTTGTGGGGTAAATTTGGTATCAAATGAAAGGTAATTTTCTGTAGATATAATTTCTTATTGTTGTTTCAGATTTATTCTCAATTTTAGCGGATAAACTCGACCTTTATACCCACCTTAAATGAGTAACATCAAAAAAACACTACTCTTTATAAAACTTTCAAAAAAAAGCGTGGCTACATTTGTATAAATAGTGCGCCACTTATATCATACTCCGATTAACTTTACTTGCACACAATATAGAAAAACAATGTAAAATTTTTTTCTAACTAAAGAGAAGTGTATAAATGATATAGAGTTCGCTAGAGTTCCATATCATCTAGGACCTCTATCCCACCGTTAATGGCATACAATGCACTCGAGTTTCGAGTGCCGGGAAGGCTAGTATATATATATTAATACGCTACACTTTTTTTTGGGTACACATTGTGGGCGCGGGAGGTGGTGTTGTGGGGTAAATTTGGTATCAAATGAAAGGTAATTTTCTGTAGATATGGCGAATCGTCTTAATTTTTTAAATTGATGCATTTTTCATGGAGAAAATTGCATTTTTCTAAAATTATTGACGTTGTTGTCGTTGTTGTGTTGTAGTTTGAGAGTGAGAGCGAGAGAGTTGTTGTTTGGTTTGTTGTAGCGTGTGGGTGCGTGTACAATGTGCAGGGATGGAAAATACAATTTTTAAGAAAGTACAAAAAAGGTATTTTTTGAGCGGAAAGGTACTTTTTACTAAATTTCAACAAAAATTTCATTGGAAAATTATTGTCAAGAGACTAAATTTTAAAGAAAATAAAATTTTGACAAAATTTTCTATAGAAATAAAATTTTGCAAAAAAAATCTGTAGAAAAAAAATGTTGCAAAATTTTTTCTATAGAAATAAAATTTTGCAAAAATTTCCTATAGAAATAAAATTTGTACAAAATTTTCAATTGAAATAAAATTTTGACAAAATTTTCTATAAAAATAAAATTTTGCAAAAATTCTATATAGAAATAAAATTTTGACAACATTTTCTACCGAAATAAAAAATCGATAATATAGAATCGTATTCTTTTTTCGACTAAAACATTCTTGAAATTTAATAAGATCTGTTTTTGACTATGTCTTTTACAAAATCGAGATTTTCTTCCCACATGAACATGTCTGTTTTGCCATATTTGTAAAAGACTATTAGCAAATAAGGTTGATAAAGACTTTCTCAAAATATTAAAATATTTTGTCAAAGCTAATGTACCATAAATCTGATATCGACTCACAAATGTCTACACAAAAGGTACTAAATCATTCGCGGGGGTACTACGGTACTGACCTGGGTGAAAAAGTATTGAAAAAAGTACTATAGTACTGCATTTTCCATCCCTGACAATGTGTGTTGGCTTTTGCTATGCTGGCATGGGGGAGAGTACGTTTGAGAGTGATAATGTGAGAGTTGATTGGGAGAAATGGGAATAATAAGATTGTAAGATGGTAATATATAGGGTGGGTGGGGAGTGGGTGGATTTATGTTTTACGTAGTAAAGTGATCAGTTAGTCGTGTTAATTTTCTAAAGGCGCTGGAAATAGTAATTTTGGAATGCAATATTATATTTAATTTTGGTAAATAATATTTAGACCAATACATTAAACAATTTTAATTTAAATTTAGTTAAGCTTACTTCTATAGGGTTGCCATATACGGATATATGGTTGCTATTATTTTGGAAAATTGTAACTATTTTTTTTAATTGCATCATATTACAAATAAGCTAATTCTTTTTGTCAAATTGAAGAAAATTTATTAAAAGTAATAATGTTTTTTAAGAAAATTTAATATGTTGAAAGAAAAAATTGGATCCAAAAATTATTAAAATGTCTTTAGCGCTGTACGAAAAAGGCCGGTAAAAGTTTAGTAAAATTTACTCATTTGAGAGGCTTATGAACACAATTTAAGCAAACTTCTCCCATTTTAGGAAAATATGAAATGTGTTATTTTTTAATAAAATTACTATATTTGCATTAAACTTTTTTTTCATATTTTTAGTACACACCAATAAAGTAAGCAAAAAATTATTCATCTAAGGAACACTTGCTCACACAAAAATTAACTAATCTTTATGAACTAAAATAAAGTTCAGTTGGTATTATAGCCCCCTTTTTTGAGTGTACTTTTCCAAAATTATTGAGTAGGCACAATAAAACCAATTTAAGGCATTATTCTAATTTGAAGATTGTCGTACCCAAGAATCGATTTCTTTTTATGCCGATTGTTGTATTCGTTTGGCTTTTGTTATGCGACCATTGATACAGTTTCAGAGTCATTTGTAGAGCATTAATAGAGAGAAGTGAGCGTGTTACAGAAATAGGAATAATAGGATTGGGTGTTATATAGCTAAACACTATTCACAGTACTGTGATGAGAGGAGTGTGGTTGTGGGAAAGAAATGTAAGAATGTTAATAAAAGTTTTTGATTTTCAAATACAAAATTTTGAATCGGTTTTCAAGGTTAATGGCGATTTCGATTCGAATAATAGATCGAAGGAGACTGTCATAATTTTTGCATATAGAATCCCTCAAAATATTATGAATTAATATAAACTTTATGATAGTTCCATCATTTGGGCAAAAATAAAGGAAGGAATGAATTAGTGTAACACACGCATACTATTTTTTTCACCCTTACCAACCATTTTATAAATTTATTTCTAATTCTATTGAATTCCAATATAAATTATTGAGGCGAATGCACTTTTACTAATTTTAGTTGAAGAGGGTCGGTTAATAAATACGGAAAATTTGCGCAAAACTGTTGGGAATAGTTATAAATTGTCCTAAAGAAATTGTATAACTGTGCGCCACATATATCTTATTCCACATCAATTTAATCAATTACCATATCAATTTCAAAATTTAGAGAAGACAGTTTTAAAGCTAAAATGCATGTGATACTATTAGTGCAAATCATACGATATACACATATAAAACCCATTTTTCTGTTTATGAAATAATGAAATAATATTCACTGCCACTTTAAAGAATTTTGTTTAGGTAAGATGAAGCATACAAATAATAGGGTATGCTTTCAGCAGCGTTGCCAGAATTGTTTCACCAAAAACCGCTAGATTTGCCCAAAAAAAAGCTAAAAAAAGCTAAAAAATGCAAAAAAATAGCTAGAAAAAAAGCTAAATTTTTTTTGTATCAAAAGTCACATTTTTGATTGAAATTGAACAAACTTAAAGGCTTTATTTCACTTACAATGCATATTATTTTCATTTTAATTCCACTTCTGTGAGACTGTAACAATATCTAAGGCATATTAGGTCTGTTTGCGTATTCGATACATTTTGATTACTATCACAAATTTTTTACTGGAAGTCCTTCGTTTTGTGGGAGCTACCTTCCCAACACCTCTATTTTATTTACTTGTTATTTTAAAATATTAAATGATCTAAGCATGCTTTGGATTTGGTAAAAAAATGATTTGTCATTTTTTTAAATAAAATTTTAGTTTGGTTTTGAAATTGTGAAAAATTCGAAATACATTACTTTTATTTAAGTAATGTATTACATTTCCCAGTAAAAACATTTTCCTTTTCTTCATGAGCTATCAAAGTGCTTTAAAAACGTGCTAACGCCAACTTAAATTTCCAAATTCAGACTCGACTTCAAGTAGAAATTATTGTATATATACGTTTTTAAAATAAAGTGTTGAAAAACATCTTCTATTTTTGAACGCTATTTTGGTTTGTGGTTAAGATGCAAAAACTCCTCACATTTAAAGACTATTCCATTAATTCTTCCTTCTTTCATGAAAACATACCCATTTTTAAGTTGAATCACTTAATTATAAGGACAAAACAACTTTATCGTCTTTGGACAAGGAAAACAGTTTATATAAAAGAAATTCACAAATGCTATTATAACCAAAACTCGCGTTCGTATTTTAAGGAGACGACAATATTTTTTCAGTGCACAAAGCTATTCACATCTGCTATTTTAATTTAGTAATATCGTAATAACTTTAGAATATTATAATAACATAAAAAGGATAAACGAGTCAAATGATAATATTCCCAATAATTTACTGACAGTTTATCTAACAAATTTGTATGGTAATAGTAGATTTAAAGTTTACGATAACTTTTATGTATATAATGAAAAAACTTTACAACAAGGTGTATTTGCTACAAAAATGCCCGCATATTGGCTGGACTCATTATTAATGTTTCAACTGAGCTTTGAAATATGGGGAAACCCTTATACTTGCAGCAAGGCTTAGATAAAAACGCCGATTTATCCATATTTCAATAGAAACATGTCGAAAATAAAAAAGCCAAAAATAGCTAAAAGGGTCATGAAAAAAAGCCAGAAAAAAAGCTAAAAGCTAAATGCATTTTTTCCCGCTAAACGTCTTCAAAAAAAGCCAAATCTAGCGGGATAAAAGCTAAATTGGCAACGCTGGCTTTCAGTACACGAGCCATATTGAATATATATACTAATCTCCTGAATTTTAAGTTAGCTAAAAATTTGCTTTCGAAAATAAAATATATGGAAATTACATTATAAAAATCATCATAGAAAATCTGTGTGTATCTTTGGGAGCCTCTTTTATTCAGTAACCTTTAGTTTTTCACATTAAAAAACATTAAAAAACATTTTGTTATTTTATTTAAACACTGTTGGTTTAAAAATAAGGATATGGTTTTCAAATTAGTGAATGCGAATAGTTTTTTTTATCATTTTTCGATAAAGATGGGTATTAAGTTCACATTATCGAAGTAAAAAAGCCTTTTTCACTGTTAGTTTTCTTTAATAATTCATTTTAAAGAAAAAAATTGACAATTATTTTTAGGTTAGCCTGATTTTTTTTTTTTAATTTATGCTTTGGACCATTCCTTACCAAATTATAATAAATTGGTTCATAAAATTAATATTTCTTTCTGTTCTTAAAGATTTATTCTCAATTTTAGCGAATGTTCTCGAACTTTGTATGAGTAACATAAAAAACACTACATTTTATAAAATTTTCAAAAAATGTGCTGCTACATTTGTATAAATAGTGCGCCGTTTACTCCGATTTAACTTTACTTGCACACACTATAGAAGAACAATGTAAAATATCAATTATAGAATTCTGAAAAGACTGTTTAAAAACTAAAGAAGCTAAGTGTGTAAATTGTATGATATGTGGATATAGAATTCGCTAGATTTCCATATCGTCGTTAATGGCTTACAATGCACTCGATTTTCGAGTGCCAGGAAGGCTAGTATATATATTAATACGCTACACTTTTTTTGGGTACATATTGTGGGCGTGTGCGGGGGTATTGTGTGGTAAATTTGGTATCAAATGAAAGGTAATTTTCTGTAGATATGGCGAATCGCTTTAATTTTTTAAATTGATGCATTTTTCGAGGTGAAAATTGCATTTTTCTAAAATTATTGACGTTGTTGTCGTTGTTGTGTTGTAGTATGAGAGTGAGAGCGAGAGAGTTGTTGTTTGGTTTGTTGTAGCGTGTGGGTGTGTGTACATTGTGTGTTGGCTTTTGCTATGCTGGCATGGGGGAGAGTAAGTTTGAGAGTGATAATGTGAGAGTTGATTGGAAGCAATGAGAATAATAGGATTGTAAGATGCGAATAGATAGGGTGGGTGGGGAGTGGGTGGTTTTATGTTTTACGTAGTAAAGTGATCAGTTAGTCGTGTATATTTTCTAAAGGCGCTGGAAATAGTAATTTTGGAAAGTAATATTATATTTAATTTTGTTAAATAATATTTAGAACAATACATTAAACAATTTTAAATTAAATTTATTTAAGCCTACATCTATAGGGATGCCATATTTGGAAAATTTTAACGATTTTTTTTAATTGCAACATATTACAAATAAGCGAATTATTTTTGTCAAATTGAAGAAAATGTATTAGAAGTAATAATGTTTTTTGTGTTGTTTAAGAAAATTTCATATGTTGAAAGAAAAAATTGGATTCAAAAAATATTAAAATGTCTTTAGCGCTGTACGAAATTCAAGGCAGGTAAAAGTTTTGTAAAATGTACTCATTTGAGAGGCTTATGAACACAATTTAATCAAACTTCTCCCATTTTAGGAAAATATGAAATATTTTATTTTTTAGTAAAATTATTTACTATATTTGCATAAAACTTTTTTTCTTATTTTTAGTACACGCCAATAAAGTAAGCAAAAAATTATCCACTTGCTCACATTGGGCAAAATTTAACTAAAAGCAACTAATCTTTATGAACTAAAATAAAGTTCAGTTGGTATTAAATCCCCCTTTTTTGATACAGTGTCAGAGTCATTGGTAGAGCATTAATAGTGAGAAGTGAGCGTGTTACAGAAATAGGAATAATAGGATTGGGTGTTATATAGCTAAACACTATTCACAGTACTGTGATGAGAGGAGTGTGGTTGTGGGAGTGAAATATAAGAATGTTAATAAAAGTTTTTGGTTTTAAAATACAAAATTTTGAATCGGTTTTCAAGGTTAATGGCGATTTCGATTCGAATAATAGATCGAAGGAGACTGTCATAATTTTTGCATATAGAATCCCTCAAAATATTATGAATTAATATAAACTTTGGATGGAACTATCGTTTGGGCAAAATAAAGGAAGGAATGAATTAGTGTAACACACGCATACTATTTTTTTCACCCTTATAAATTTATTTATTTTTATAAATTTATTTCTAATTCTACTGAATTCCAATATAAATTATTGAGGCGAATGCACTTTTACTAATTTTAGTTGAAGAGGGTCGGTTAATAAATACGGAAATTTGCGTAAAATTGTCCTAAGGAAATTGTATAACTCTGCGCCACATATATCTTATTCCACATTAATTTAATCAATTACAATATCAATTTCAAAATTTAGAGAAGACAGTTTTAAAGGTAAATAAAAATGCATGTGACACTATTAGTGCAAATCATATGATATGTGTACAAAACTCATTTTTCTGTTTATGAAATAATATTCACTGCCACTTTAAAGAAGTTTGTTTAGGTAAGATGAAGCATACAAATAATAGGGTATGCTTTCAGTACACGAGCCATATTGAATCTATATACACTGAAAAAACAATGAACCCACCAGGAAGAAAACTTTTGATTAATTTTAGAAAATTTTGAATATTTTTAGAAATTTTTAACTAAACAGTATTACAAGCGCTGTCATCGCGCCGATATCACAAAAATAAGTAAATATTTTGCGACAAATTCACGAAAATTTATTAGACATAAATAATTTTTTTCACTTTTTAAAGAAAATTTTGTAGTTTGAAGGAAAAAATTGCAAGAATGTCTTTAGTGACATACGAAGTTCATAATGGACGCTTTTGTAGTAAAATTTACAAATTTGAAGAAATAATGAACTACTTTATGACAAATACGAATTTAGTAAATCTCTGTCCTTAACTTGTATATAATTTTTTCCCATCTTTTAGTTCATTTAACTAACGTACGCAACAAATTATTAGAGTAAATGAAACTTTCACCAAATATAAGAAGTTCATGAACTAAAATATAGTTAAATTGGCTTTAGTGAAATAGTGAGTTCACTTTTTTTTGAGTGTATATACTAATATCCTAAATTTTAAGTTAACAAAAAATTTGGTTTCGAAAATAAAATATATGGAAATTACATTATAAAAATCATCATAGAAAATCTGTGTGTATCTTTAGGAGCCTCTTTTATTTAGGAACCTTTAGTTTTTCACATTAAAAACATTTTGTTGTTTTATTTAAAGACTGTTGGTTTAAAAGTAAGGAAATGGTTTTCAAATTAGTGTATGCCAATAGTGTTTTTTTTATCATTTTTCGATAAAGATGGGTATTAAATTCACATTATCGATGTAAAAAAGCCTTTTTCGCTGTTAGTTTTCTTTAATAATTCATTTTAAAGAAAAA
Organism: Haematobia irritans; assembly: GCF_050003625.1. Lineage (NCBI taxonomy): Eukaryota > Metazoa > Arthropoda > Insecta > Diptera > Muscidae > Haematobia > Haematobia irritans. The sequence goes on from NW_027445780.1 coordinate 64,194, forward strand.
AAATTTACAATTATTTTTATTTTAGCCTAATAGTAATGAGGACTGAATTTTTTAAATTTATGCTTTGGACCATTCCCCACCAAATTACGATATTTTTTTTTTTCAAAAAAGTTATAATTTCTTATTGTTGTTTCAGATTTATTCTCAATTTTAGCGGATGAACTCGACCTTTATACCCAAAAACTTTCGAAAAAGTGAGGCTACATTTGTATAAATAGTGCGCCACTTATATCATACTCCGATTAACTTTACTTGCATACAATATATAAGAACAATGTAAAATATCAGTTACAGAATTCAGAGAAGACTATTTTAAAAACTAACTAACGAGAAGTGTATAAATTGTATGATATAGAGTTCGCTAGAGTTCCATATCATCTAGGACCTCTATCCCACCGTTAATGGCTTACAATGCACTCGAGTTTCGAGTGCCGGGAAGGCTAGTATATATATATTAATACGCTACACTTTTTTTTGGGTACATATTGTGAGCGTGCGAGGTGGTGTTGTATGGTAAATTTGGTATCAAATGAAAGGTAATTTTTTGTAGATATGGCGAATCGTTTTAATTTTTTAAATTGATGCATTTTTCATGGAGAAAATTGCATTTTTCTAAAATTATTGACGTTGTTGTCGTTGTTGTGTTGTAGTTTGAGAGTGAGAGCGAGAGAGCTGTTGTTTGGTTTGTTGTAGCGTGTGGGTGTGTGTGCATTGTATGTTGGCTTTTGTTATGCTGGCATGGGGGAGAGTAAGTTTGTGAGTGATAATGTGAGAGTTGATTGGGAGCTAAAGCAATGGTAATAATAGGATTCTGAGATGGGTGGGTGGGGGAGTGTGGTGGGTGGATTTATGTTTTACGTAGTAAAGTGATCAGTTAGCCGTATATATTTCTAAAGGCGTTAGAAATAGAAAAGTAATATTAACTGATTTTGTTAATGAAAATTTAGAACAATACAATACACAATTTTAGTTAAAATTTATTTAAGGCTACGGATATAGGGATGTCATATACGGATATATGGCTATTACAATAGGGGTATATTTTGGATAACTACAAATTTCATACGAAATTGTAAAAGAGAATAAAATGTTCGTATGAATTGTTTGTGTACATGTTCAGGAAAAATATACTGTTTTATGGCAAGAATGAACTACCACGTTCGAAAATTGAACTAAATTATACTGCATATTTCCACAAAGCGTTGTTAAAACCAGGAAAATATAATACTCTGGTGTACTTTTTAACTACAACTCACGACATCACACCCTTTCATAGATGAAACAATGAACTAAAACTAAAGAACAAAATCATTGCCGCCAAATCATAACCATTTTAACCATACTGAAGTTCATTGTTACTATTTTTGGGCATCGTATGAAAATTTTCTTTGCGTTAGATCATATTGAATTTACGTGTTTGGTAATTGAACTTAATACCCACATTCAGTTCATAAAGTGTTTGACACATACTTAACAAAAGGAAAATTTAATTGGGATTTGGAAAATTTCGAAAAAAAAAAATAATCAAACTGAACTATAACATAAATAAATAATTTTTTTCCAATAAACATAAGTTAAATTTAGCGTTATTTTAGCTACAAATTTATATTCAGTGTTTTAAGACCGTTTGCATAAATGCAGAAAGTTTTTACCACTGACAAATATTTTAGAGAGAGAGAGATGCGAGTAATACGATTGTGTTTTGTATAGTAAACGATAGTAACAGGATGGGTGGAGGAGTGTGGTGGGAAAGTATAGTTAAAGTTATTATAATTTGTCAAAGTAATATTATACTATTTCGTTTAAGAACATTTAGAACAATAAATAATATTGTTATTTACGGATATATAGGCTTTTTAATAGAGCTCATTTTGGATAACTGCAAAGACATTCTATTATTATTTTTGCTTAATATTCAAAATGATAATTTTTTCGTAGTTATAGAGGAAACTTGAATCAGCAGCCAAAAAAGATAACAAAAACAATTTTTATTATATTTTATAATTGATGAATATTTTATAAATAACATTTTGTCCAAAATTTGATATTTATAATTTTTAAAATACTCGACTTCAACATGGCAAATATGAAAAGGAGAATGGAAATATTTTGATGAGGTACACTGAAAAAAAGTATGCCTGGTTCCATAGATTTTGTCTTTACACTAATTATTTTGGTATTGATTCCGAGCCAAAGAAGCGGATTATTGAAGTATGTTAAGGATAAATTTAACACACCATTCTCTTTTAAATTTGAGTTTTACGAACTTGATTCTAGGAAAATTTGAATTGAATTTATTCGTTTATTATGCTATTTTCTTCATATGCTATCAAAGCCGTTTTAAAGCGTGTTAACGAAATATCATATATGTTATTTGCAAATTTCGACTCGACTTCAAGCAGAAATTATGATATGTTTCAAGTGAAAAGAGTCTTTAAAATAAAGCATTGAAAAATATCTCATATTTTTGAATGTGTTTTCCTTTGTTTTCAAGATGCAAAAAGACAATTTCAATGATTTTAAAGGATTTTAAAGGATTTTCACAATTATTAAAGACAAATTGACCTTAGTGAACAACATTTTCTTTCATGTTAAGATAACCATTTTCGAAAGAGAACAAACGGCTTTTTGAAAAGTTTTCTAACTTTTGGACGAGGACAAAAATTTTATATATGCGTCATCTATGATAAGCAAAAAACACATTCGTATTTTAAGGGGCGAGAAATCTTTGGCCGGAGTTAGTTAAAACAAGACAATAATAGGATTGAGTTACGATTGAGGGGAGTGTGGTGTGGGGAGTGAAAATTTAATATTTCTTAATAAAAGCGTTTGCTTCCAAAATACAAAAACAAGTTGAACAAATTAACTTTATTGTTTTTGTAAATTCAGAAAAATTTGAAACCAAATTAAAATATATGAAGATTGCATTATAAAAGTCATCATAGAAAATTTATGGGTAAATGTAAGAGTTTCTTTTATTTAATAGCCTTTATTTTGAATTGAATTCTAATTGTATTAAATTTCAAAATACATTATCGAGGAGAAAACAATTTTTGTTCGTTTAATAGTAGGAAATTATTATTAAAATAGTGTAAGAAAATCTGATTCGAAATATATATATACACAATTTTTCAAAAACAAAAGTGTGGCTACATTTGTATAAATCGTGAGGCACATGTCAAAAATTCAAAAAAAAAAATATATGGCTACATGTGTATAAATTGTTACACAGTTGTATAAATTGCCACATATATTTTATTCTGTATCAATTTAACTTTACTTGCACACACTTCTTCTGATAATTGATAACAACTTGAAGAAAATTGCTTAGGTAAGGTGATACAGACACAAGAAAAACTGGCGTCGCTAAAGCTTCATATAATCTAGGACCTTTATACCACCGTTAAAGGCTTACAATGCACTCGAGTTTCGAGTGCCGGGAAGGCTAGTATATATATTAATACGCTACACTTTTTTTTGGGTACATATTGTGAGCGTGCGAGGTGGTGTTGTATGGTAAATTTGGTATCAAATGAAAGGTAATTTTCTGTAGATATGGCGAATCGTTTTTATTTTTTAAATTGATGCATTTTTTAAGGAGAAAATTGCATTTTTCTAAAATTATTGACGTTGTTGTCGTTGTTGTCGTTGTTGTGTTGTAGTTTGAGAGTGAGAGCGAGAGAGTTGTTGTTTGGTTTGTTGTAGAGTGTGGGTGCGTGTGGGTGTGTGTGCATTGCCTGTTGGCTTTTGTTATGCTGGCATGGGGGAGAGTAAGTTTGAGAGTGATAATGTGAGAGTTGATTGGGAGCTAAAGCAATGGGAATAATAGAATTGTACGATGGGTGGGTGGGGGAGTGTGGTGGGTGGTTTGATGTTTTACGTAGTAAAGTGATCACTTAGCCGTATATATTTCTAAAGTCGTTACAAATAGAAAAGTAATATTAACTGATTTTGTTAAAGAAAATTTAGAACAATACAATACACAATTTTAGTTAAAATTTATTTAAGGCTACGGATATAGGGATGCCATATACGGATATATGGCTACTACAATAGGGGTATATTTTCGATAAGTATGGACATTAATATCACTAACTTTTGAGGTTTTTCTATGAAAAAAAATGTATAAGTAAAAGAGAATAAAATGTTCGTATGAAATCTTTGTGAACATGTTAAGACTTTTTGCATAAACATAGAGCGGATTCACTTCGAGATATATTTGTAAATTGAAGTTTATTTTACGAAAATACATATATTTGAGAATTATATCATTATGCCAATATGTTCCCTAATTAAGGTGATGATTAAAACATTGTCTGCAAAATCGGAAGGATGTCATTTTTCAAATTATCGAGACCGGCTACATGACAAATATGAGAAGGCGATCGTGGTAAATTTGATAAGGTCAATTTAGAGATGATTTAACTATGGACAGATTGGTAATGAGTACGATGAAATTTTAACCTACACAAAAAAAAAAAGAAAATATAGGTTTTTTTTTTTGGAAAATTTTAGTACATTGTTTTTTTTTTTCATTGCAACATGTTACAAATAAATGAATACGTTTTGTGGAATTGAAGAAAATTTGTTACAAGTATTAATGTTTTTTTCTATTGTCTAAGAAAATTTCACATGTTAAAGGAAAATATTGGATTTAAAAATTGTTAAAATGTCTATAGCGCTGTACGAAGTTCAAGACAGGTACAATTGTAGTAAAATTTACTTATTTGATAGACTTATGAACTCAATTTAAGTAAACTTCTCTCATTTTAGGATAATATGAACTATTTTATTTTTTAATAAAATTATGTATTATATTTGTATAAACTTTTATTTTTAATTCACATCAATAAATTAAGCAAAAAATTATTCATATAAGGAACATTTGCTCACATTGGGCAAAATTTAACCAATCTTTATGAACTAGAATAAAGTTCATTTGATATTAGCGCCGCCTTTTTTGAGTGTACTTTCCCAAAATTATTGCTATGCTGGCATGGAGAGTAAGTTTGAGAGTAATAAGGAGAGATGGTATTAGTTGACGGAATGTTTGGTTACATATGAATGTAAATCGAACGATACATATATGTTATGTGAAATTTATGTCAATATGTCAGATAATGCTTAATATAATATTATCTCTAAACTTGAAGGACATCATTTTTAAGATACTCGAGTAATACTACATTTAAAAACATGAAAATATGGATGAAACAATTGTGATGTGAGAATTACGAAAATTTACTAAATAATCGGTTTGCATGACTGGTTGTAAATGCACCGATCTAAAGATCTATCCCAAATAGAAGACGATCGGACTTAAATACATGTATGGAAAGATGGGACAACAGACACAGCTAACCCAATTTTGAATGTATTTCTTAGGATTCGATTTTAAGTAATTGGTACTGTTTGTTTGGCTTAGGATAGAATTGATGGGGAGACGAGAGTGAGTTAAAGAAATGACAATAATAGTATAAGGTTTTATAAAACTAAACACTGGGCACATTAGTATGTTGAAAGGTGGTGTGTGGTTTGGGGAGTCAGAATTGAGTTTATTCTTAATGAAAGGGTTTGCTTTCAGTAAAGGAGCAAGGAGCAACAAAAAATTTCAATTTGGTTTTAAAATTAAAATATATGGAAAATGCATTATAAAACTCATCATAGAAAATCGGTGTGTATCCTTAAGAGCACATTTTATTTTATAACCTTTAGTTTTTCAGATTACAAAATATTTTGTGAATTGAAAGAAAGGCAGACACACGAACTCGAATGAATTTTGGTTTTTCAATTTTTGAAAGTTCGTTTCGTTTGTATGAGAATACATTAATTATCAAATATGAACATTTCCAAATTTTTGGCCTGAGAATTCATTCAAATGTTAACATCGTTTGTAATTTCTTCTTGACACATATTGTATATGTTCGTTTATTACTCGACAACAAAATATGAAGTGACTGGCATTTCGAAATAGAGAAACCAAAATCAATATTCTTTTGTTTGGATTACGAAGGAAAGATTTCGTTCAATATACAGGAACAGGGCGTAAGTGACTTGCCTTAGAAATAGAGGAACAAAAATCAAATCAAAAAGTACTAATTTTGAAAATCATACAAACGGCACGAATTTTCAAAAATATAAAAATCCCAAATTCATTCGAATTCGAGTGACTGGCTTATTTCGAATGGGTTTTCGATCGATATACAAGAACAGAACATTAATATTCTGTTGTAGAGTAGGAAACGAACGTATGCAATATGTGTCAATAAAAAAGTAAAAACTTTGTTAAAATTTAAATAAATTCTCAGGCCAAAAAATTTAAAATAATCATCTTTGACAATCAATGTGTGTATTCTCATACAAACAAAACGAAATATCAAAACGTTTTTCGTTTGAATGTGTGTTTCGTTCCATATACAGGTCATAACTACAGCTAAGTGTGTAAATTCTTTGATATGTGGATATAGGGGTCGCTAGAGTTCCATATCATATAGGACCTTTATACCACCCGTTAGAAGCTTATAATGCACTCGAGTTTCGAGTGCCGGGAAGGCTAGTATATATATTAATACGCTACACTTTTTTTTGGGTACATATTGTGGGCGTATGCGGGGGTATTATGCGATAAATTTGGTATCAAATTTTTGGTTTTAATTTTTTAAATTGATGCATTTTTCATGGAGAAAATTGCATTTTTCTAAAATTATTGACGTTGTTGTCGTTGTTGTGTTGTAGTTTGAGAGTGAGAGCGAGAGAGTTGTTGTTTGGTTTGTTGTAGCGTGTGGGTGTGTGTGCATTGTATGTTGGCTTTTGTTATGCTGGCATGGGGGAGAGTAAGTTTGTGAGTGATAATGTGAGAGTTGATTGGGAGCTAAAGCAATGGTAATAATAGGATTCTGAGATGGGTGGGTGGGGGAGTGTGGTGGGTGGATTTATGTTTTACGTAGTAAAGTGATCAGTTAGCCGTATATATTTCTAAAGGCGTTAGAAATAGAAAAGTAATATTAACTGATTTTGTTAATGAAAATTTAGAACAATACAATACAAAATTTTAGTTAAAATTTATTTAAGGCTACGGATATAGGGATGTCATATACGGATATATGGCTATTACAATAGGGGTATATTTTGGATAACTACAAATTTCATACGAAATTGTAAAAGAGAATAAAATGTTCGTATGAAATGTTTGTGTACATGTTCAGGAAAAATATACTGTTTTATGGCAAGAATGAACTACCACGTTCGAAAATTGAACTAAATTATACTGCATATTTCCACAAAGCGTTGTTAAAACCAGGAAAATATAATACTCTGGTGTACTTTTTAACTACAACTCACGACATCACACCCTTTCATAGATGAAACAATGAACTAAAACTAAAGAACAAAATCATTGCCGCCAAATCATAACCATTTTAACCATACTGAAGTTCATTGTTACTATTTTTGGGCATCGTATGAAAATTTTCTTTGCGTTAGATCATATTGAATTTACGTGTTTGGTAATTGAACTTAATACCCACATTCAGTTCATAAAGTGTTTGACACATACTTAACAAAAGGAAAATTTAATTGGGATTTGGAAAATTTCGAAAAAAAAAAATAATCAAACTGAACTATAACATAAATAAATAATTTTTTTCCAATAAACATAAGTTAAATTTAGCGTTATTTTAGCTACAAATTTATATTCAGTGTTTTAAGACCGTTTGCATAAATGCAGAAAGTTTTTACCACTGACAAATATTTTAGAGAGATAGATGCGAGTAATACGATTGTGTTTTGTATAGTAAACGATAGTAACAGGATGGGTGGAGGAGTGTGGTGGGAAAGTATAGTTAAAGTTATTATAATTTGTCAAAGTAATATTATACTATTTCGTTTAAGAACATTTAGAACAATAAATAATATTGTTATTTACGGATATATAGGCTTTTTAATAGAGCTCATTTTGGATAACTGCAAAGACATTCTATTATTATTTTTGCTTAATATTCAAAATGATAATTTTTTCGTAGTTATAGAGGAAACTTGAATCAGCAGCCAAAAAAGATAACAAAAACAATTTTTATTATATTTTATAATTGATGAATATTTTATAAATAACATTTTGTCCAAAATTTGATATTTATAATTTTTAAAATACTCGACTTCCACATGGCAAATATGAAAAGGAGAATGGAAATATTTTGATGAGGTACACTGAAAAAAAGTATGCCTGGTTCCATAGATTTTGTCTTTACACTAATTATTTTGGTATTGATTCCGAGCCAAAGAAGCGGATTATTGAAGTATGTTAAGGATAAATTTAACACACCATTCTCTTTTAAATTTGAGTTTTGCGAACTTGATTCTAGGAAAATTTGAATTGAATTTATTCGTTTATTATGCTATTTTCTTCATATGCTATCAAAGCCGTTTTAAAGCGTGTTAACGAAATATCATATATGTTATTTGCAAATTTCGACTCGACTTCAAGCAGAAATTATGATATGTTTCAAGTGAAAAGAGTCTTTAATATTGAAAAATATCTCATATTTTTGAATGTGTTTTCCTTTGTTTTCAAGATGCAAAAAGACAATTTCAATGATTTTAAAGGATTTTAAAGGATTTTCACAATTATTAAAGACAAATTGACCTTAGTGAACAACATTTTCTTTCATGTTAAGATAACCATTTTCGAAAGAGAACAAACGGCTTTTTGAAAAGTTTTCTAACTTTTGGACGAGGACAAAAATTTTATATATGCGTCATCTATGATAAGCAAAAAACACATTCGTATTTTAAGGGGCGAGAAATCTTTGGCCGGAGTTAGTTAAAACAAGACAATAATAGGATTGAGTTACGATTGAGGGGAGTGTGGTGTGGGGAGTGAAAATTTAATATTTCTTAATAAAAGCGTTTGCTTCCAAAATACAAAAACAAGTTGAACAAATTAACTTTATTGTTTTTGTAAATTCAGAAAAATTTGAAACCAAATTAAAATATATGAAGATTGCATTATAAAAGTCATCATAGAAAATTTATGGGTAAATGTAAGAGTTTCTTTTATTTAATAGCCTTTATTTTGAATTGAATTCTAATTGTATTAAATTTCAAAATACATTATCGAGGAGAAAACAATTTTTGTTCGTTTAATAGTAGGAAATTATTATTAAAATAGTGTAAGAAAATCTGATTCGAAATATATATATACACAATTTTTCAAAAACAAAAGTGTGGCTACATTTGTATAAATCGTGAGGCACATGTCAAAAATTCAAAAAAAAAAAATATATGGCTACATGTGTATAAATTGTTACACAGTTGTATAAATTGCCACATATATTTTATTCTGTATCAATTTAACTTTACTTGCACACACTTCTTCTGATAATTGATAACAACTTGAAGAAAATTGCTTAGGTAAGGTGATACAGACACAAGAAAAACTGGCGTCGCTAAAGCTTCATATAATCTAGGACCTTTATACCACCGTTAAAGGCTTACAATGCACTCGAGTTTCGAGTGCCGGGAAGGCTAGTATATATATTAATACGCTACACTTTTTTTTGGGTACATATTGTGGGCGTATGCGGGGGTATTATGCGATAAATTTGGTATCAAATGAAAGGTAATTTTTTGTAGATATGGCGAATCGTTTTAATTTTTTAAATTGATGCATTTTTCATGGAGAAAATTGCATTTTTCTAAAATTATTGACGTTGTTGTCGTTGTTGTGTTGTAGTTTGAGAGTGAGAGCGAGAGAGTTGTTGTTTGGTTTGTTGTAGCGTGTGGGTGTGTGTGCATTGTATGTTGGCTTTTGTTATGCTGGCATGGGGGAGAGTAAGTTTGTGAGTGATAATGTGAGAGTTGATTGGGAGCTAAAGCAATGGTAATAATAGGATTCTGAGATGGGTGGGTGGGGGAGTGTGGTGGGTGGATTTATGTTTTACGTAGTAAAGTGATCAGTTAGCCGTATATATTTCTAAAGGCGTTAGAAATAGAAAAGTAATATTAACTGATTTTGTTAATGAAAATTTAGAACAATACAATACACAATTTTAGTTAAAATTTATTTAAGGCTACGGATATAGGGATGTCATATACGGATATATGGCTATTACAATAGGGGTATATTTTGGATAACTACAAATTTCATACGAAATTGTAAAAGAGAATAAAATGTTCGTATGAAATGTTTGTGTACATGTTCAGGAAAAATATACTGTTTTATGGCAAGAATGAACTACCACGTTCGAAAATTGAACTAAATTATACTGCATATTTCCACAAAGCGTTGTTAAAACCAGGAAAATATAATACTCTGGTGTACTTTTTAACTACAACTCACGACATCACACCCTTTCATAGATGAAACAATGAACTAAAACTAAAGAACAAAATCATTGCCGCCAAATCATAACCATTTTAACCATACTGAAGTTCATTGTTACTATTTTTGGGCATCGTATGAAAATTTTCTTTGCGTTAGATCATATTGAATTTACGTGTTTGGTAATTGAACTTAATACCCACATTCAGTTCATAAAGTGTTTGACACATACTTAACAAAAGGAAAATTTAATTGGGATTTGGAAAATTTCGAAAAAAAAAATAATCAAACTGAACTATAACATAAATAAATAATTTTTTTCCAATAAACATAAGTTAAATTTAGCGTTATTTTAGCTACAAATTTATATTCAGTGTTTTAAGACCGTTTGCATAAATGCAGAAAGTTTTTACCACTGACAAATATTTTAGAGAGAGAGATGCGAGTAATACGATTGTGTTTTGTATAGTAAACGATAGTAACAGGATGGGTGGAGGAGTGTGGTGAGAAAGTATAGTTAAAGTTATTATAATTTGTCAAAGTAATATTATACTATTTCGTTTAAGAACATTTAGAACAATAAATAATATTGTTATTTACGGATATATAGGCTTTTTAATAGAGCTCATTTTGGATAACTGCAAAGACATTCTATTATTATTTTTGCTTAATATTCAAAATGATTATTTTTTCGTAGTTATAGAGGAAACTTGAATCAGCAGCCAAAAAAGATAACAAAAACAATTTTTATTATATTTTATAATTGATGAATATTTTATAAATAACATTTTGTCCAAAATTTGATATTTATAATTTTTAAAATACTCGACTTCCACATGGCAAATATGAAAAGGAGAATGGAAATATTTTGATGAGGTACACTGAAAAAAAGTATGCCTGGTTCCATAGATTTTGTCTTTACACTAATTATTTTGGTATTGATTCCGAGCCAAAGAAGCGGATTATTGAAGTATGTTAAGGATAAATTTAACACACCATTCTCTTTTAAATTTGAGTTTTGCGAACTTGATTCTAGGAAAATTTGAATTGAATTTATTCGTTTATTATGCTATTTTCTTCATATGCTATCAAAGCCGTTTTAAAGCGTGTTAACGAAATATCATATATGTTATTTGCAAATTTCGACTCGACTTCAAGCAGAAATTATGATATGTTTCAAGTGAAAAGAGTCTTTAAAATAAAGCATTGAAAAATATCTCATATTTTTGAATGTGTTTTCCTTTGTTTTCAAGATGCAAAAAGACAATTTCAATGATTTTAAAGGATTTTAAAGGATTTTCACAATTATTAAAGACAAATTGACCTTAGTGAACAACATTTTCTTTCATGTTAAGATAACCATTTTCGAAAGAGAACAAACGGCTTTTTGAAAAGTTTTCTAACTTTTGGACGAGGACAAAAATTTTATATATGCGTCATCTATGATAAGCAAAAAACACATTCGTATTTTAAGGGGCGAGAAATCTTTGGCCGGAGTTAGTTAAAACAAGACAATAATAGGATTGAGTTACGATTGAGGGGAGTGTGGTGTGGGGAGTGAAAATTTAATATTTCTTAATAAAAGCGTTTGCTTCCAAAATACAAAAACAAGTTGAACAAATTAACTTTATTGTTTTTGTAAATTCAGAAAAATTTGAAACCAAATTAAAATATATGAAGATTGCATTATAAAAGTCATCATAGAAAATTTATGGGTAAATGTAAGAGTTTCTTTTATTTAATAGCCTTTATTTTGAATTGAATTCTAATTGTATTAAATTTCAAAATACATTATCGAGGAGAAAACAATTTTTGTTCGTTTAATAGTAGGAAATTATTATTAAAATAGTGTAAGAAAATCTGATTCGAAATATATATATACACAATTTTTCAAAAACAAAAGTGTGGCTACATTTGTATAAATCGTGAGGCACATGTCAAAAATTCAAAAAAAAAAATATATGGCTACATGTGTATAAATTGTTACACAGTTGTATAAATTGCCACATATATTTTATTCTGTATCAATTTAACTTTACTTGCACACACTTCTTCTGATAATTGATAACAACTTGAAGAAAATTGCTTAGGTAAGGTGATACAGACACAAGAAAAACTGGCGTCGCTAAAGCTTCATATAATCTAGGACCTTTATACCACCGTTAAAGGCTTACAATGCACTCGAGTTTCGAGTGCCGGGAAGGCTAGTATATATATTAATACGCTACACTTTTTTTTGGGTACATATTGTGGGCGCGGGAGGTGGTGTTGTGGGGTAAATTTGGTATCAAATGAAAGGTAATTTTCTGTAGATATGGCGAATCGTTTTAATTTTTTAAATTGATGCATATTTCATGGAGAAAATTGCATTTTTCTAAAATTATTGACGTTGTTGTCGTTGTTGTGTTGTACTTTGAGAGTGAGAGCGAGAGAGTTGTTGTTTGGTTTGTTGTAGCGTGTGGATGTGTGTGCATTGTATGTTGGCTTTTGTTATGCTGGCATGGGGGAGAATAAGTTTGTGAGTGATAATGAGAGAGTTGATTGGGAGCTAAAGCAATGGGAATAATAGGATTGTGAGATGGGTGGGTGGTGGAGTGTAGTGGGTGGTTTTATGTTTTACGTAGTAAAGTAATCAGTTATATATTTCTAAAGGCGTTAGAAATAGAAAAGTAATATTAACTGATTTTGTTAAAGAAAATTTAGAACAATACAATACACAATTTTAGTTAAAATTTATTTAAGGCTACGGATATAGGGATGCCATATACGGATATATGGCTATTACAATAGGGGTATATTTTCGATAAGTATGGACATTAATATCACTAACTTTTGAGGTTTTTCTATGAAAAAAAAATGTATAAGTAAAAGAGAATAAAATGTTCGTATGAAATGTTTGTGAACATGTTAAGAAATATTTGTAAATTGAAGTTTATTTTACGAAAATACATATATTTTATCATTATTCCAATATGTTCCCTAATTAAGGTGATGATTAAAACATTGTCTGCAAAATCGGAAGGATGTCACATTTCAAATTATCGAGACCGGCTACATGACAAATATGAGAAGGCGATCGTGGTAAATTTGATAAGGTCAATAAGCCCAATTTAGAGATGATCGGTTTGCGAATGATTTAACTATGGATTGGTAATGAGTACGATGAAATTTTATCCTACACCAAAAAAAAAAAAAAAATACCACCGTGAAAGAAAATGTAGGTTTATTTTGGAAAACGTTATTACATTGTTTTTTTTTTTAATTGCAACATGTTACAAATAAATTAATACGTTTTGTGGAATTGAAGAAATTTATTACAAGTATTAATGTTTTTTCTGTTGTATAAGAAAGTTTCACATGTTGAAGGAAAATATTGGATTTAAAAATTGTTAAAATGTCTATAGCGCTGTACAAAGTTCAAAACAGGTACAATTTTAGTAAAATTTACTTATTTGATAGACTTATGAACTCAATTTAAGTAAACTTCTCTCATTTTAGGATAATATGAACTATTTTATTTTTTAGTAAAATTATGTACTGTATTTGTATAAAACTTTTTTATTTTTAGTTCACATCAATAAATTAATTATATAAGGTAAAATGTGGGCAAAATTTAACAAATCTTTATGAACTATGATAAAGTTCATTCCATACACTCAAAAAAAGTGAACTCTCTATTTCACTAAAGCCAATTCAACTTTATTTTAGTTCATGGAATTATTATGTTTGGAGAAAGTTTCCTTTACTCTAATAATTTTTTGTGTCCGTTAGTTAAATTAGGAAATAAAATATACTCAAATATACTCATAAAGATTAACTAAATATCGTTCGTAAATCGAACGATACATATATGTTATGTGAAATTTATGTCAATATGTCAGATAATGCTTAATATAATATTATCTCTAAACTTGAAGGACATCATTTTTAAGATACTCGAGTAATACTACATTTAAAAACATGAAAATATGGATGAAACAATTGTGATGTGAGAATTACGAAAATTTACTAAATAATCGGTTTGCATGACTGGTTGTAAATGCACCGATCTAAAGATCTATCCCAAATAGAAGACGATCGGACTTAAATACATGTATGGAAAGATGGGACAACAGACACAGCTAACCCAATTTTGAATGTATTTCTTAGGATTCGATTTTAAGTAATTGGTACTGTTTGTTTGGCTTAGGATAGAATTGATGGGGAGACGAGAGTGAGTTAAAGAAATTACAATAATAGTATAAGGTTTTATAAAACTAAACACTGGGCACATTAGTATGTTGAAAGGTGGTGTGTGGTTTGGGGAGTCAGAATTGAGTTTATTCTTAATGAAAGGGTTTGCTTTCAGTAAAGGAGCAAGGAGCAACAAAAAATTTCAATTTGGTTTTAAAATTAAAATATATGGAAAATGCATTATAAAACTCATCATAGAAAATCGGTGTGTATCCTTAAGAGCACATTTTATTTTATAACCTTTAGTTTTTCAGATTACAAAATATTTTGTGAATTGAAAGAAAGGCAGACACACGAACTCGAATGAATTTTGGTTTTTCAATTTTTGAAAGTTCGTTTCGTTTGTATGAGAATACATTAATTATCAAATATGAACATTTCCAAATTTTTGGCCTGAGAATTCATTCAAATGTTAACATCGTTTGTAATTTCTTCTTGACACATATTGTATATGTTCGTTTATTACTCGACAACAAAATATGAAGTGACTGGCATTTCGAAATAGAGAAACCAAAATCAATATTCTTTTGTTTGGATTACGAAGGAAAGATTTCGTTCAATATACAGGAACAGGGTTAAGTGACTTGCCTTAGAAATAGAGGAACAAAAATCAAATCAAAAAGTACTAATTTTGAAAATCATACAAACGACACGAATTTTCAAAAATATAAAAATCCCAAATTCATTCGAATTCGAGTGACTGGCTTATTTCGAATGGGTTTTCGATCGATATACAAGAACAGAACATTAATATTCTGTTGTAGAGTAGGAAACGAACGTATGCAATATGTGTCAATAAAAAAGTAAAAACTTTGTTAAAATTTAAATAAATTCTCAGGCCAAAAAATTTAAAATAATCATCTTTGACAATCAATGTGTGTATTCTCATACAAACAAAACGAAATATCAAAACGTTTTTCGTTTGAATGTGTGTTTCGTTCCATATACAGGTCATAACTACAGCTAAGTGTGTAAATTCTTTGATATGTGGATATAGGGGTCGCTAGAGTTCCATATCATCTAGGACCTTTATACCACCCGTTAGAAGCTTATAATGCACTCGAGTTTCGAGTGCCGGGAAGGCTAGTATATATATTAATACGCTACACTTTTTTTTTGGGTACATATTGTGGGCGTATGCGGGGGTATTATGCGATAAATTTGGTATCAAATGAAAGGTAATTTTTTGTAGATATGGCGAATCGTTTTAATTTTTTAAATTGATGCATTTTTCATGGAGAAAATTGCATTTTTCTAAAATTATTGACGTTGTTGTCGTTGTTGTGTTGTAGTTTGAGAGTGAGAGCGAGAGAGTTGTTGTTTGGTTTGTTGTAGCGTGTGGGTGTGTGTGCATTGTATGTTGGCTTTTGTTATGCTGGCATGGGGGAGAGTAAGTTTGTGAGTGATAATGTGAGAGTTGATTGGGAGCTAAAGCAATGGTAATAATAGGATTCTGAGATGGGTGGGTGGGGGAGTGTGGTGGGTGGATTTATGTTTTACGTAGTAAAGTGATCAGTTAGCCGTATATATTTCTAAAGGCGTTAGAAATAGAAAAGTAATATTAACTGATTTTGTTAATGAAAATTTAGAACAATACAATACACAATTTTAGTTAAAATTTATTTAAGGCTACGGATATAGGGATGTCATATACGGATATATGGCTATTACAATAGGGGTATATTTTGGATAACTACAAATTTCATACGAAATTGTAAAAGAGAATAAAATGTTCGTATGAAATGTTTGTGTACATGTTCAGGAAAAATATACTGTTTTATGGCAAGAATGAACTACCACGTTCGAAAATTGAACTAAATTATACTGCATATTTCCACAAAGCGTTGTTAAAACCAGGAAAATATAATACTCTGGTGTACTTTTTAACTACAACTCACGACATCACACCCTTTCATAGATGAAACAATGAACTAAAACTAAAGAACAAAATCATTGCCGCCAAATCATAACCATTTTAACCATACTGAAGTTCATTGTTACTATTTTTGGGCATCGTATGAAAATTTTCTTTGCGTTAGATCATATTGAATTTACGTGTTTGGTAATTGAACTTAATACCCACATTCAGTTCATAAAGTGTTTGACACATACTTAACAAAAGGAAAATTTAATTGGGATTTGGAAAATTTCGAAAAAAAAATAATCAAACTGAACTATAACATAAATAAATAATTTTTTTCCAATAAACATAAGTTAAATTTAGCGTTATTTTAGCTACAAATTTATATTCAGTGTTTTAAGACCGTTTGCATAAATGCAGAAAGTTTTTACCACTGACAAATATTTTAGAGAGAGAGATGCGAGTAATACGATTGTGTTTTGTATAGTAAACGATAGTAACAGGATGGGTGGAGGAGTGTGGTGGGAAAGTATAGTTAAAGTTATTATAATTTGTCAAAGTAATATTATACTATTTCGTTTAAGAACATTTAGAACAATAAATAATATTGTTATTTACGGATATATAGGCTTTTTAATAGAGCTCATTTTGGATAACTGCAAAGACATTCTATTATTATTTTTGCTTAATATTCAAAATGATAATTTTTTCGTAGTTATAGAGGAAACTTGAATCAGCAGCCAAAAAAGATAACAAAAACAATTTTTATTATATTTTATAATTGATGAATATTTTATAAATAACATTTTGTCCAAAATTTGATATTTATAATTTTTAAAATACTCGACTTCCACATGGCAAATATGAAAAGGAGAATGGAAATATTTTGATGAGGTACACTGAAAAAAAGTATGCCTGGTTCCATAGATTTTGTCTTTACACTAATTATTTTGGTATTGATTCCGAGCCAAAGAAGCGGATTATTGAAGTATGTTAAGGATAAATTTAACACACCATTCTCTTTTAAATTTGAGTTTTGCGAACTTGATTCTAGGAAAATTTGAATTGAATTTATTCGTTTATTATGCTATTTTCTTCATATGCTATCAAAGCCGTTTTAAAGCGTGTTAACGAAATATCATATATGTTATTTGCAAATTTCGACTCGACTTCAAGCAGAAATTATGATATGTTTCAAGTGAAAAGAGTCTTTAAAATAAAGCATTGAAAAATATCTCATATTTTTGAATGTGTTTTCCTTTGTTTTCAAGATGCAAAAAGACAATTTCAATGATTTTAAAGGATTTTAAAGGATTTTCACAATTATTAAAGACAAATTGACCTTAGTGAACAACATTTTCTTTCATGTTAAGATAACCATTTTCGAAAGAGAACAAACGGCTTTTTGAAAAGTTTTCTAACTTTTGGACGAGGACAAAAATTTTATATATGCGTCATCTATGATAAGCAAAAAACACATTCGTATTTTAAGGGGCGAGAAATCTTTGGCCGGAGTTAGTTAAAACAAGACAATAATAGGATTGAGTTACGATTGAGGGGAGTGTGGTGTGGGGAGTGAAAATTTAATATTTCTTAATAAAAGCGTTTGCTTCCAAAATACAAAAACAAGTTGAACAAATTAACTTTATTGTTTTTGTAAATTCAGAAAAATTTGAAACCAAATTAAAATATATGAAGATTGCATTATAAAAGTCATCATAGAAAATTTATGGGTAAATGTAAGAGTTTCTTTTATTTAATAGCCTTTATTTTGAATTGAATTCTAATTGTATTAAATTTCAAAATACATTATCGAGGAGAAAACAATTTTTGTTCGTTTAATAGTAGGAAATTATTATTAAAATAGTGTAAGAAAATCTGATTCGAAATATATATATACACAATTTTTCAAAAACAAAAGTGTGGCTACATTTGTATAAATCGTGAGGCACATGTCAAAAATTCAAAAAAAAAAATATATGGCTACATGTGTATAAATTGTTACACAGTTGTATAAATTGCCACATATATTTTATTCTGTATCAATTTAACTTTACTTGCACACACTTCTTCTGATAATTGATAACAACTTGAAGAAAATTGCTTAGGTAAGGTGATACAGACACAAGAAAAACTGGCGTCGCTAAAGCTTCATATAATCTAGGACCTTTATACCACCGTTAAAGGCTTACAATGCACTCGAGTTTCGAGTGCCGGGAAGGCTAGTATATATATTAATACGCTACACTTTTTTTTGGGTACATATTGTGGGCGTATGCGGGGGTAATATAAAGTAAATTTGGTATCAAATGAAAGGTAATTTTTTGTAGATATGGCGAATCGTTTTAATTTTTTAAATTGATGCATTTTTCATGGAGAAAATTGCATTTTTCTAAAATTATTGACGTTGTTGTCGTTGTTGTGTTGTAGTTTGAGAGTGAGAGCGAGAGAGTTGTTGTTTGGTTTGTTGTAGCGTGTGGGTGTGTGTGCATTGTATGTTGGCTTTTGTTATGCTGGCATGGGGGAGAGTAAGTTTGTGAGTGATAATGTGAGAGTTGATTGGGAGCTAAAGCAATGGTAATAATAGGATTCTGAGATGGGTGGGTGGGGGAGTGTGGTGGGTGGATTTATGTTTTACGTAGTAAAGTGATCAGTTAGCCGTATATATTTCTAAAGGCGTTAGAAATAGAAAAGTAATATTAACTGATTTTGTTAATGAAAATTTAGAACAATACAATACACAATTTTAGTTAAAATTTATTTAAGGCTACGGATATAGGGATGTCATATACGGATATATGGCTATTACAATAGGGGTATATTTTGGATAACTACAAATTTCATACGAAATTGTAAAAGAGAATAAAATGTTCGTATGAAATGTTTGTGTACATGTTCAGGAAAAATATACTGTTTTATGGCAAGAATGAACTACCACGTTCGAAAATTGAACTAAATTATACTGCATATTTCCACAAAGCGTTGTTAAAACCAGGAAAATATAATACTCTGGTGTACTTTTTAACTACAACTCACGACATCACACCCTTTCATAGATGAAACAATGAACTAAAACTAAAGAACAAAATCATTGCCGCCAAATCATAACCATTTTAACCATACTGAAGTTCATTGTTACTATTTTTGGGCATCGTATGAAAATTTTCTTTGCGTTAGATCATATTGAATTTACGTGTTTGGTAATTGAACTTAATACCCACATTCAGTTCATAAAGTGTTTGACACATACTTAACAAAAGGAAAATTTAATTGGGATTTGGAAAATTTCGAAAAAAAAAATAATCAAACTGAACTATAACATAAATAAATAATTTTTTTCCAATAAACATAAGTTAAATTTAGCGTTATTTTAGCTACAAATTTATATTCAGTGTTTTAAGACCGTTTGCATAAATGCAGAAAGTTTTTACCACTGACAAATATTTTAGAGAGAGAGATGCGAGTAATACGATTGTGTTTTGTATAGTAAACGATAGTAACAGGATGGGTGGAGGAGTGTGGTGGGAAAGTATAGTTAAAGTTATTATAATTTGTCAAAGTAATATTATACTATTTCGTTTAAGAACATTTAGAACAATAAATAATATTGTTATTTACGGATATATAGGCTTTTTAATAGAGCTCATTTTGGATAACTGCAAAGACATTCTATTATTATTTTTGCTTAATATTCAAAATGATAATTTTTTCGTAGTTATAGAGGAAACTTGAATCAGCAGCCAAAAAAGATAACAAAAACAATTTTTATTATATTTTATAATTGATGAATATTTTATAAATAACATTTTGTCCAAAATTTGATATTTATAATTTTTAAAATACTCGACTTCCACATGGCAAATATGAAAAGGAGAATGGAAATATTTTGATGAGGTACACTGAAAAAAAGTATGCCTGGTTCCATAGATTTTGTCTTTACACTAATTATTTTGGTATTGATTCCGAGCCAAAGAAGCGGATTATTGAAGTATGTTAAGGATAAATTTAACACACCATTCTCTTTTAAATTTGAGTTTTGCGAACTTGATTCTAGGAAAATTTGAATTGAATTTATTCGTTTATTATGCTATTTTCTTCATATGCTATCAAAGCCGTTTTAAAGCGTGTTAACGAAATATCATATATGTTATTTGCAAATTTCGACTCGACTTCAAGCAGAAATTATGATATGTTTCAAGTGAAAAGAGTCTTTAAAATAAAGCATTGAAAAATATCTCATATTTTTGAATGTGTTTTCCTTTGTTTTCAAGATGCAAAAAGACAATTTCAATGATTTTAAAGGATTTTAAAGGATTTTCACAATTATTAAAGACAAATTGACCTTAGTGAACAACATTTTCTTTCATGTTAAGATAACCATTTTCGAAAGAGAACAAACGGCTTTTTGAAAAGTTTTCTAACTTTTGGACGAGGACAAAAATTTTATATATGCGTCATCTATGATAAGCAAAAAACACATTCGTATTTTAAGGGGTGAGAAATCTTTGGCCGGAGTTAGTTAAAACAAGACAATAATAGGATTGAGTTACGATTGAGGGGAGTGTGGTGTGGGGAGTGAAAATTTAATATTTCTTAATAAAAGCGTTTGCTTCCAAAATACAAAAACAAGTTGAACAAATTAACTTTATTGTTTTTGTAAATTCAGAAAAAGTTGAAACCAAATTAAAATATATGAAGATTGCATTATAAAAGTCATCATAGAAAATTTATGGGTAAATGTAAGAGTTTCTTTTATTTAATAGCCTTTATTTTGAATTGAATTCTAATTGTATTAAATTTCAAAATACATTATCGAGGAGAAAACAATTTTTGTTCGTTTAATAGTAGGAAATTATTATTAAAATAGTGTAAGAAAATCTGATTCGAAATATATATATACACAATTTTTCAAAAACAAAAGTGTGGCTACATTTGTATAAATCGTGAGGCACATGTCAAAAATTAAAAAAAAAATATATGGCTACATGTGTATAAATTGTTACACAGTTGTATAAATTGCCACATATATTTTATTCTGTATCAATTTAACTTTACTTGCACACACTTCTTCTGATAATTGATAACAACTTGAAGAAAATTGCTTAGGTAAGGTGATACAGACACAAGAAAAACTGGCGTCGCTAAAGCTTCATATAATCTAGGACCTTTATACCACCGTTAAAGGCTTACAATGCACTCGAGTTTCGAGTGCCGGGAAGGCTAGTATATATATTAATACGCTACACTTTTTTTTGGGTACATATTGTGGGCGCGGGAGGTGGTGTTGTGGGGTAAATTTGGTATCAAATGAAAGGTAATTTTCTGTAGATATGGCGAATCGTTTTAATTTTTTAAATTGATGCATATTTCATGGAGAAAATTGCATTTTTCTAAAATTATTGACGTTGTTGTCGTTGTTGTGTTGTACTTTGAGAGTGAGAGCGAGAGAGTTGTTGTTTGGTTTGTTGTAGCGTGTGGATGTGTGTGCATTGTATGTTGGCTTTTGTTATGCTGGCATGGGGGAGAATAAGTTTGTGAGTGATAATGAGAGAGTTGATTGGGAGCTAAAGCAATGGGAATAATAGGATTGTGAGATGGGTGGGTGGTGGAGTGTAGTGGGTGGTTTTATGTTTTACGTAGTAAAGTAATCAGTTATATATTTCTAAAGGCGTTAGAAATAGAAAAGTAATATTAACTGATTTTGTTAAAGAAAATTTAGAACAATACAATACACAATTTTAGTTAAAATTTATTTAAGGCTACGGATATAGGGATGCCATATACGGATATATGGCTATTACAATAGGGGTATATTTTCGATAAGTATGGACATTAATATCACTAACTTTTGAGGTTTTTCTATGAAAAAAAAAATGTATAAGTAAAAGAGAATAAAATGTTCGTATGAAATGTTTGTGAACATGTTAAGAAATATTTGTAAATTGAAGTTTATTTTACGAAAATACATATATTTTATCATTATTCCAATATGTTCCCTAATTAAGGTGATGATTAAAACATTGTCTGCAAAATCGGAAGGATGTCACATTTCAAATTATCGAGACCGGCTACATGACAAATATGAGAAGGCGATCGTGGTAAATTTGATAAGGTCAATAAGCCCAATTTAGAGATGATCGGTTTGCGAATGATTTAACTATGGATTGGTAATGAGTACGATGAAATTTTATCCTACACCAAAAAAAAAAAAATACCACCGTGAAAGAAAATGTAGGTTTATTTTGGAAAACGTTATTACATTGTTTTTTTTTTTAATTGCAACATGTTACAAATAAATTAATACGTTTTGTGGAATTGAAGAAATTTATTACAAGTATTAATGTTTTTTCTGTTGTATAAGAAAGTTTCACATGTTGAAGGAAAATATTGGATTTAAAAATTGTTAAAATGTCTATAGCGCTGTACAAAGTTCAAAACAGGTACAATTTTAGTAAAATTTACTTATTTGATAGACTTATGAACTCAATTTAAGTAAACTTCTCTCATTTTAGGATAATATGAACTATTTTATTTTTTAGTAAAATTATGTACTGTATTTGTATAAAACTTTTTTATTTTTAGTTCACATCAATAAATTAATTATATAAGGTAAAATGTGGGCAAAATTTAACAAATCTTTATGAACTATGATAAAGTTCATTCCATACACTCAAAAAAAGTGAACTCTCTATTTCACTAAAGCCAATTCAACTTTATTTTAGTTCATGGAATTATTATGTTTGGAGAAAGTTTCCTTTACTCTAATAATTTTTTGTGTACGTTAGTTAAATTAGGAAATAAAATATACTCAAATATACTCATAAAGATTAACTAAATTCGTGCCTTCCACAAAATAGTTCAGAATTTCTTTAAATTTGTAAATTTTACCAAAAATGCATCCATCATGAACTTCGTATGTCACTAAAGACATTCTTGCAATTTTGAACTCCAAGTTTTTCCTTCAAACTGCAAAATTTTCTTTAACAAGTGAAAAAACTAAGTTATGTCCAATACATTTTCTTGAATTTGTCGAAAAATATTTACTTATTTTTATGACCTCGGGTTTGCTTTCAGTAAAGGAGCAATAATATATTACAAAAAATTTCAATTTGGTTTTAAAATTAAAATATATGGAAAATGCATTATAAAACTCATCATAGAAAATGGGTATGTATCCTTAAGAGCATCTTTTATTTTATAACCTTTAGTTTTTCAGATTACAAAATACTTTGTGAATTGAAAGAAAGTCAGTCACACGAATTCGAATGAATTTGGGTTTTTCAATTTTTGAAAGTTCGTTTCGTTTGTATGAGAATACATTAATTATCAAATATGACATTTTCAAATTTTTAGCCTGAGAATTCATTCAAATGTTAACATCGTTTGTACTTTCTTCTTGACACATATTATATATGTTCGTTTTTTACTCGACAACAAAATATGAAATGACTGGCATTTCGAAATAGAGAAACCAAAATCAATTTTCTTTGATTTGCAATACGAGGGAAAGCTTTCGTTCGACAATACAGGAACAGGGCATAAGTGACCTGCCTTAGAAATAGAGGAACAAAAATCAAATCAAAAAGTACTAATTTTTGATAATCAATGTATTCTCATACAAACGACACGAACTTTCAAAAATATAAAAATCCCAAATTCATTCGAATTCGAGTGACTGCCTTATTTCGAATGGGTTTTCGATCGATATACAAGAACAGAATATTTTGTTGTCGAGTAGCAAACGAACGTATGCAATATGTGTCAATAAAAAAGTAAAAACTTTGTTAAAATTTAAATAAATTCTCAGGCCAAAAAATTGAAAATACTCATCTTTGGCAATCAATGTATGTATTCTGATACAAACAAAACGAAATTTCAGAAAAACCAAAAAAAAAATGATTCGAATTCGAGTGAACGTTTTTCTTTTGAATGGGGTTTCGTTCCATATACAGGAACACGATAACTAAAGCTAAGTGTGTAAATTCTTTGATATGTGAATATAGGATTCGCTATGGAACTCATCTAGGACCGTTATACCATCCGTTAAAGGCTTACAATGCACTCGAGTTTCGAGTGCCGGGAAGGCTAGTATATATATTAATACGCTACACTTTTTTTTGGGTACATATTGTGGGCGTGTGCGGGGGTATTATGCGATAAATTTGGTATCAAATGAAAGGTAATTTTCTGTAGATATGGCGAATCGCTTTAATTTTTTAAATTGATGCATTTTTCGAGGTGAAAATTGCATTTTTCTAAAATTATTGACGTTGTTGTCGTTGTTGTGTTGTAGTTTGAGAGTGAGAGCGAGAGAGTTGTTGTTTGGTTTGTTGTAGCGTGTGGGTGTGTGTACATTGTGTGTTGGCTTTTGCTATGCTGGCATGGGGGAGAGTAAGTTTGAGAGTGATAATGTGAGAGTTGATTGGAAGCAATGAGAATAATAGGATTGTAAGATGCGAATAGATAGGGTGGGTGGGGAGTGGGTGGTTTTATGTTTTACGTAGTAAAGTGATCAGTTAGTCGTGAATATTTTCTAAAGGCGCTGGAAATAGTAATTTTGGAAAGTAATATTATATTTAATTTTGTTAAATAACATTTAGAACAATACATTAAACAATTTTAAATTAAATTTATTTAAGCCTACATCTATAGGGATGCCATATACGGATATATGGTTGCTATTATTTTGGAAAATTTTAACGATTTTTTTTAATTGCAACATATTACAAATAAGCGAATTATTTTTGTCAAATTGAAGAAAATGTATTAGAAGTAATAATGTTTTTTGTGTTGTTTAAGAAAATTTCATATGTTGAAAGAAAAAATTGGATCCAAAAAATATTAAAATGTTTTTAGCGCTATTATTTTGGAAAATTTTAACAATTTTTTTTTAATTGCAACATATTACAAATAAGCGAATTATTTTTGTAAAATTGAAGAAAATGTATTAGAAGTAATAATGTTTTTTGTGTTGTTTAAGAAAATTTCATATGTTGAAAGAAAAAATTGGATCCAAAAAATATTAAAATGTCTTTAGCGCTGTACGAAATTCAAGGCAGGTAAAAGTTTTGTAAAATGTACTCATTTGAGAGGCTTATGAACACAATTTAATCAAACTTCTCCCATTTTAGGAAAATATGAAATATTTTATTTTTTAGTAAAATTATTTACTATATTTGCATAAAACTTTTTTTCTTATTTTTAGTACACGCCAATAAAGTAAGCAAAAAATTATTCACTTGCTCACATTGGGCAAAATTTAACTAAAAGCAACTAATCTTTATGAACTAAAATAAAGTTCAGTTGGTATTAAATCCCCCTTTTTTGATACAGTGTCAGAGTCATTGGTAGATCATTAATAGTGAGAAGTGAGCGTGTTACAGAAATAGGAATAATAGGATTGGGTGTTATATAGCTAAACACTATTCACAGTACTTTGATGAGAGGAGTGTGTTTGTGGGAGTGAAATATAAGAATGTTAATAAAAGTTTTTGGTTTTAAAATACAAAATTTTGAATCGGTTTTCAAGGTTAATGGCGATTTCGATTCGAATAATAGATCGAAGGAGACTGTCATAATTTTTGCATATAGAATCCCTCAAAACATTATGAATTAATATAAACTTTGGATGGAACTATCGTTTGGGCAAAATAAAGGAAGGAATGAATTAGTGTAACACACGGATACTATTTTTTTCACCCTTATAAATTTATTTCTAATTCTACTGAATTCCAATATAAATTATTGAGGCGAATGCACTTTTACTAATTTTAGTTGAAGTGGGTCGGTTAATAAATACGGAAAATTTGCGTAAAACTGTTGGGAATAGCTATAAATTATCCTTTCTACAAAATTGTCCTAAGGAAATTGTATAACTCTGCGCCACATATATCTTATTACATTACATTATAAAAATCATCATAGAAAATCTGTGTGTATCTTTAGGAGCCTTTTTTTATTTAGTAACATTTGGTTTTTCACATTAAAAAACATTTTGTTGTTTTATTTAAAGATTGTTGGTTTAAAAGTAAGGAAATGGTTTTCAAATTAGTGTATGCGAATAGTTTTTTTATCATTTTACGATAAGGATGGGTATTAAGTTCACATTATCAAAGTAAAAAAGCACTGTTAGTTTACTTTAATAATTCATTTTAAAGAAAAAAAATTACAATTATTTTTATGTTAGCCTGACAGTAATGAGGACTGAATTTTTTAAATTTATGCATTCCCCACCAAGTTATAATATTTTTTTCAAAAAAGTTATAATTTCTTATTGTTGTTTCAGATTTATTCTCAATTTTAGCGGATGAACTCGACCTTTATTCCCACCTTAAATGAGTAACATCAAAAAAACACTACTTTTTAGCAAACTTTCAAAAAAGTGTGGCTACATTTGTATGAATAGTGCGCCACTTATATCATACTCCGATTAACTTTACTTGCACACAATATAGAAGAACAATGTAAAATATCAGTTACAGAATTCAGAGAAGACTATTTTAAAAACTAACTAACATAAATTGTATGATATAGAGTTCGCTAGAGTTCCGTATCATCTAGGACCTCTATCCCACCGTTAATGGCTTACAATGCACTCGAGTTTCGAGTGCCGGGAAGACTAGTATATATATTAATACGCTACACTTTTTTTTGGGTACATATTGTGGGCGTATGCGGGGGTATTATGCGATAAATTTGGTATCAAATGAAAGGTAATTTTTTGTAGATATGGCGAATCGTTTTAATTTTTTAAATTGATGCATTTTTCATGGAGAAAATTGCATTTTTCTAAAATTATTGACGTTGTTGTCGTTGTTGTGTTGTAGTTTGAGAGTGAGAGCGAGAGAGTTGTTGTTTGGTTTGTTGTAGCGTGTGGGTGTGTGTGCATTGTATGTTGGCTTTTGTTATGCTGGCATGGGGGAGAATAAGTTTGTGAGTGATAATGAGAGAGTTGATTGGGAGCTAAAGCAATGGGAATAATAGGATTGTGAGGTGGGTGGGTGGTGGAGTGTAGTGGGTGGTTTTATGTTTTACGTAGTAAAGTGATCAGTTATATATTTCTAAAGGCGTTAGAAATAGAAAAGTAATATTAACTGATTTTGTTAAAGAAAATTTAGAACAATACAATACACAATTTTAGTTAAAATTTATTTAAGGCTACGGCTATAGGGATGCCATATACGGATATATGGCTATTACAATAGGGGTATATTTTCGATAAGTATGGACATTAATATCACTAACTTTTGAGGTTTTTCTATGAAAAAAAAAAAAAAAACAAATGTATAAGTAAAAGAGAATAAAATTTTCGTATGAAATGTTTGTGAACATGTTAAGACTTTTTGCATACACATAGAGCGGATTCACTTTCTAGATATATTTGTAAATTGAAGTTTATTTTACGGAAATACATATATTTGAGAATTATATCATTATTCCAATATGTTCCCTAATTAAGGTGATGATTAAAACATTGTCGGAAGGATGTCATTTTTCAAATGATCGAGACCGGCTACATGACAAATATGAGAAGGCGATCGTGGTAAATTTGATAAGGTCAATAAGCCCAATTTAGAGATTATCGGTTTGCGAATGATTTAACTATGGACAGATTGGTAATGAGTACGATGAAATTTTAACCTACACAAAAAAAATTAAACCACCATGAAAGAAAATGTAGGTTTATTTTGGAAAATTTTATTACATTGTTTTTTTTTTTTGTTTTTTCTTTGCAACATGTTACAAATAAATTAATACGTTTTGTGGAATTGAAGAAAATTTATTATAAGTATTAATGTTTTTTCTGTTGTATAAGAAAATTTCACATGTTGAAGGAAAATATTGGATTTAAAGATTGTTAAAATGTCTATAGCGCTGTACTAAGTTCAAGACAGGTACATATTTAGTAAAATTTACTTATTTGATAGACTTGTGAACTCAATTTAAGTAAACTTCTCCCATTTTAGGATAATATGAACTATTTTATTTTTTAATAAAATTATGTACTATATTTGTATAAAACTTTTTTATTTTTAGTTCACATCAATAAATTAAGCAAAAAATTATTCATATAAGGAACATTTGTTCACATTGGGCAAAATTTAACCAATCTTTATGAACTAAGATAAAGTTCATTTGATATTAGCGCCGCCTTTTTTGATTGTACTTTCCCAAAATTATTGCTATGCTGGCATGGAGTGTAAGTTTGAGAGTAATAAGGAGAGATGGTTTTAGTTGACGGAATGTTTGGTTACATATGAATGTAAATCGAACGATACATATATGTGAAATTTATGTCAATATTTCAGATAATGCTTAAAATAATATTATCTCTAAACTTGAAGGACATCATTTTTAAGATACTCGAGTACCACTACATTTCAAACATGAAAATATGGATGAAACAATTGTTATGTGAGAATTACGAAAATTTACTAAAGATCGGTTTGCATGATTGGTTGTGAATGCACAGATCTAAAGATCTATTCCAAATTGAAGACAATCGGACTTGAGTACATGGATAGAAAGACGGGACAACAGACACAGCTAACCCAATTTTAAATGTATTTCTTAGGATTCGATCTTTAGTAATTGGTACTGTTTGTTTGGCTTAGGATAGAATTGATGGGGAGAAGAGAGTGAGTGACAATAATAGTATAAGGTTTTATAAAACTAAACACTGGGCACATTAGTATGTTGAAGGGTGGTGTGTAGTTTGGGGAGTCAGAATTGAGTTTATTCTTAGTAAAAGCGTTTGCTTTCAGTAAAGGAGCAATAATAAAAATATATACTAATCTCCATATAACAAAAATTTTCAATTTGGTTTTAAAATTAAAATATATGGAAAATGCATTATAAAACTCATCATAGAAAATCGGTGTGTATCCTTAAGAGCATCTTTTATTTTATAAACTTTAGTTTTTCAGATTACAAAATATTTTGTGAATTGAAAGAAAGGCAGACACACGAATTCGAATGAATTTGGGTTTTTCTATTTTTGAAAGTTAGTTTCGTTTGTATGAGAATACATTAATTATCAAATATGAACATTTTCAAATTTTTGGCCTGAGAATTCATTCAAATGTTAACATCGTTTGTACTTTCTTCTTGACACATACTGTATATGTTCGTTTATTACTCGACAAAACAATATGAAGTGACTGGCATTTCGAAATAGAGAAACCAAACTCAATTTTCTTTCGTTTGCAATACGAAGGAAAGCTTTCGTTCGATATACAGGAACAGGGCATAAGTAACCTGCCTTAGAAATAGAGGAACTAAAATCAAATCAAAAAGTACTAATTTTTGATAATAAATGTATTCTCATACAAACGGCACGAACTTTCAAAAATATAAAAATTCCAAATTCATTCGAATTCGAGTGACTGCCTTATTTCGAATGGATCTTCGATCGATATACAAGAACAGAACATTAATATTTTGTTGTCGAGTAGCAAACGAACGTATGCATTATGTGTCAATAAAAAATTTAAATAAATTCTTAGGCCAAAAAATTGAAAATACTCATCTTTGACAATCAATGTATGTATTCTCATACAAATAAAACGAAATTTCAAAAATACAAAAAAAAAATGATTCGAATTCGAGTGAACGTTTTTCTTTTGACTGGGTTTTCGTTCCATATACAGGAACAGGACATAACTAAAGCTAAGTGTGTAAATTCTTTGATATGTGGATATAGGATTCGCTGGAGTTCCATATAATCTAGGACCTTTATACCATCCGTTAAATGCTTACAATGCACTCGAGTTTCGAGTGCCGGGAAGGCTAGTATATATATTAATACGCTACACTTTTTTTTGGGTACATATTGTGGGCGTATGCGGGGGTATTATGCGATAAATTTGGTATCAAATGAAAGGTAATTTTTTGTAGATATGGCGAATCGTTTTAATTTTTTAAATTGATGCATTTTTCATGGAGAAAATTGCATTTTTCTAAAATTATTGACGTTGTTGTCGTTGTTGTGTTGTAGTTTGAGAGTGAGAGCGAGAGAGTTGTTGTTTGGTTTGTTGTAGCGTGTGGGTGTGTGTGCATTGTATGTTGGCTTTTGTTATGCTGGCATGGGGGAGAGTAAGTTTGTGAGTGATAATGTGAGAGTTGATTGGGAGCTAAAGCAATGGTAATAATAGGATTCTGTGATGGGTGGGTGGGGGAGTGTGGTGGGTGGATTTATGTTTTACGTAGTAAAGTGATCAGTTAGCCGTATATATTTCTAAAGGCGTTAGAAATAGAAAAGTAATATTAACTGATTTTGTTAAAGAAAATTTAGAACAATACAATACACAATTTTAGTTAAAATTTATTTAAGGCTACGGATATAGGGATGCCATATACGGATATATGGCTATTACAATAGGGGTATATTTTGGATAACTACAAATTTCATACGAAATTGTAAAAGAGAATAAAATGTTCGTATGAAATGTTTGTGTACATGTTCAGGAAAAATATACTGTTTTATGGCAAGAATGAACTACCACGTTCGAAAATTGAACTAAATTATACTGCATATTTCCACAAAGCGTTGTTAAAACCAGGAAAATATAATACTCTGGTGTACTTTTTAACTACAACTCACGACATCACACCCTTTCATAGATGAAACAATGAACTAAAACTAAAGAACAAAATCATTGCCGCCAAATCATAACCATTTTAACCATACTGAAGTTCATTGTTACTATTTTTGGGCATCGTATGAAAATTTTCTTTGCGTTAGATCATATTGAATTTACGTGTTTGGTAATTGAACTTAATACCCACATTCAGTTCATAAAGTGTTTGACACATACTTAACAAAAGGAAAATTTAATTGGGATTTGGAAAATTTCGAAAAAAAAAATAATCAAACTGAACTATAACATAAATAAATAATTTTTTTCCAATAAACATAAGTTAAATTTAGCGTTATTTTAGCTACAAATTTATATTCAGTGTTTTAAGACCGTTTGCATAAATGCAGAAAGTTTTTACCACTGACAAATATTTTAGAGAGAGAGATGCGAGTAATACGATTGTGTTTTGTATAGTAAACGATAGTAACAGGATGGGTGGAGGAGTGTGGTGGGAAAGTATAGTTAAAGTTATTATAATTTGTCAAAGTAATATTATACTATTTCGTTTAAGAACATTTAGAACAATAAATAATATTGTTATTTACGGATATATAGGCTTTTTAATAGAGCTCATTTTGGATAACTGCAAAGACATTCTATTATTATTTTTGCTTAATATTCAAAATGATAATTTTTTCGTAGTTATAGAGGAAACTTGAATCAGCAGCCAAAAAAGATAACAAAAACAATTTTTATTATATTTTATAATTGATGAATATTTTATAAATAACATTTTGTCCAAAATTTGATATTTATAATTTTTAAAATACTCGACTTCCACATGGCAAATATGAAAAGGAGAATGGAAATATTTTGATGAGGTACACTGAAAAAAAGTATGCCTGGTTCCATAGATTTTGTCTTTACACTAATTATTTTGGTATTGATTCCGAGCCAAAGAAGCGGATTATTGAAGTATGTTAAGGATAAATTTAACACACCATTCTCTTTTAAATTTGAGTTTTGCGAACTTGATTCTAGGAAAATTTGAATTGAATTTATTCGTTTATTATGCTATTTTCTTCATATGCTATCAAAGCCGTTTTAAAGCGTGTTAACGAAATATCATATATGTTATTTGCAAATTTCGACTCGACTTCAAGCAGAAATTATGATATGTTTCAAGTGAAAAGAGTCTTTAAAATAAAGCATTGAAAAATATCTCATATTTTTGAATGTGTTTTCCTTTGTTTTCAAGATGCAAAAAGACAATTTCAATGATTTTAAAGGATTTTAAAGGATTTTCACAATTATTAAAGACAAATTGACCTTAGTGAACAACATTTTCTTTCATGTTAAGATAACCATTTTCGAAAGAGAACAAACGGCTTTTTGAAAAGTTTTCTAACTTTTGGACGAGGACAAAAATTTTATATATGCGTCATCTATGATAAGCAAAAAACACATTCGTATTTTAAGGGGCGAGAAATCTTTGGCCGGAGTTAGTTAAAACAAGACAATAATAGGATTGAGTTACGATTGAGGGGAGTGTGGTGTGGGGAGTGAAAATTTAATATTTCTTAATAAAAGCGTTTGCTTCCAAAATACAAAAACAAGTTGAACAAATTAACTTTATTGTTTTTGTAAATTCAGAAAAATTTGAAACCAAATTAAAATATATGAAGATTGCATTATAAAAGTCATCATAGAAAATTTATGGGTAAATGTAAGAGTTTCTTTTATTTAATAGCCTTTATTTTGAATTGAATTCTAATTGTATTAAATTTCAAAATACATTATCGAGGAGAAAACAATTTTTGTTCGTTTAATAGTAGGAAATTATTATTAAAATAGTGTAAGAAAATCTGATTCGAAATATA
Organism: Haematobia irritans; assembly: GCF_050003625.1. Taxonomy (NCBI): domain Eukaryota; kingdom Metazoa; phylum Arthropoda; class Insecta; order Diptera; family Muscidae; genus Haematobia; species Haematobia irritans. The sequence goes on from NW_027445780.1 coordinate 97,065, forward strand.
TATATACACAATTTTTCAAAAACAAAAGTGTGGCTACATTTGTATAAATCGTGAGGCACATGTCAAAAATTCCAAAAAAAAATATATGGCTACATGTGTATAAATTGTTACACAGTTGTATAAATTGCCACATATATTTTATTCTGTATCAATTTAACTTTACTTGCACACACTTCTTCTGATAATTGATAACAACTTGAAGAAAATTGCTTAGGTAAGGTGATACAGACGCAAGAAAAACTGGCGTCGCTAAAGCTTCATATAATCTAGGACCTTTATACCACCGTTAAAGGCTTACAATGCACTCGAGTTTCGAGTGCCGGGAAGGCTAGTATATATATTAATACGCTACACTTTTTTTTGGGTACATATTGTGGGCGCGGGAGGTGGTGTTGTGGGGTAAATTTGGTATCAAATGAAAGGTAATTTTCTGTAGATATGGCGAATCGTTTTAATTTTTTAAATTGATGCATATTTCATGGAGAAAATTTTTCTAAAATTATTGACGTTGTTGTCGTTGTTGTGTTGTAGTTTGAGAGTGAGAGCGAGAGAGTTGTTGTTTGGTTTGTTGTAGAGTGTGGGTGCGTGTGGGTGTGTGTGCATTGCCTGTTGGCTTTTGTTATGCTGGCATGGGGGAGAGTAAGTTTGAGAGTGATAATGTGAGAGTTGATTGGGAGCTAAAGCAATGGGAATAATAGAATTGTACGATGGGTGGGTGGGGGAGTGTGGTGGGTGGTTTGATGTTTTACGTAGTAAAGTGATCACTTAGCCGTATATATTTCTAAAGTCGTTACAAATAGAAAAGTAATATTAACTGATTTTGTTAAAGAAAATTTAGAACAATACAATACACAATTTTAGTTAAAATTTATTTAAGGCTACGGATATAGGGATGCCATATACGGATATATGGCTACTACAATAGGGGTATATTTTCGATAAGTATGGACATTAATATCACTAACTTTTGAGGTTTTTCTATGAAAAAAAAAAAATGTATAAGTAAAAGAGAATAAAATGTTCGTATGAAATCTTTGTGAACATGTTAAGACTTTTTGCATAAACATAGAGCGGATTCACTTCGAGATATATTTGTAAATTGAAGTTTATTTTACGAAAATACATATATTTGAGAATTATATCATTATGCCAATATGTTCCCTAATTAAGGTGATGATTAAAACATTGTCTGCTAAATCGGAAGGATGTCATTTTTCAAATTATCGAGACCGGCTACATGACAAATATGAGAAGGCGATCGTGGTAAATTTGATAAGGTCAATTTAGAGATGATTTAACTATGGACAGATTGGTAATGAGTACGATGAAATTTTAACCTACACAAAAAAAAAAGAAAATATAGGTTTTTTTTTTGGAAAATTTTAGTACATTGTTTTTTTTTTTTTCATTGCAACATGTTACAAATAAATGAATACGTTTTGTGGAATTGAAGAAAATTTGTTACAAGTATTAATGTTTTTTTCTATTGTCTAAGAAAATTTCACATGTTAAAGGAAAATATTGGATTTAAAAATTGTTAAAATGTCTATAGCGCTGTACGAAGTTCAAGACAGGTACAATTGTAGTAAAATTTACTTATTTGATAGACTTATGAACTCAATTTAAGTAAACTTCTCTCATTTTAGGATAATATGAACTATTTTATTTTTTAATAAAATTATGTATTATATTTGTATAAACTTTTATTTTTAATTCACATCAATAAATTAAGCAAAAAATTATTCATATAAGGAACATTTGCTCACATTGGGCAAAATTTAACCAATCTTTATGAACTAGGATAAAGTTCATTTGATATTAGCGCCGCCTTTTTTGAGTGTACTTTCCCAAAATTATTGCTATGCTGGCATGGAGAGTAAGTTTGAGAGTAATAAGGAGAGATGGTATTAGTTGACGGAATGTTTGGTTACATATGAATGTAAATCGAACGATACATATATGTTATGTGAAATTTATGTCAATATGTCAGATAATGCTTAATATAATATTATCTCTAAACTTGAAGGACATCATTTTTAAGATACTCGAGTAATACTACATTTAAAAACATGAAAATATGGATGAAACAATTGTGATGTGAGAATTACGAAAATTTACTAAATAATCGGTTTGCATGACTGGTTGTAAATGCACCGATCTAAAGATCTATCCCAAATAGAAGACGATCGGACTTAAATACATGTATGGAAAGATGGGACAACAGACACAGCTAACCCAATTTTGAATGTATTTCTTAGGATTCGATTTTAAGTAATTGGTACTGTTTGTTTGGCTTAGGATAGAATTGATGGGGAGACGAGAGTGAGTTAAAGAAATGACAATAATAGTATAAGGTTTTATAAAACTAAACACTGGGCACATTAGTATGTTGAAAGGTGGTGTGTGGTTTGGGGAGTCAGAATTGAGTTTATTCTTAATGAAAGGGTTTGCTTTCAGTAAAGGAGCAAGGAGCAACAAAAAATTTCAATTTGGTTTTAAAATTAAAATATATGGAAAATGCATTATAAAACTCATCATAGAAAATCGGTGTGTATCCTTAAGAGCACATTTTATTTTATAACCTTTAGTTTTTCAGATTACAAAATATTTTGTGAATTGAAAGAAAGGCAGACACACGAACTCAAATGAATTTTGGTTTTTCAATTTTTGAAAGTTCGTTTCGTTTGTATGAGAATACATTAATTATCAAATATGAACATTTCCAAATTTTTGGCCTGAGAATTCATTCAAATGTTAACATCGTTTGTAATTTCTTCTTGACACATATTGTATATGTTCGTTTATTACTCGACAACAAAATATGAAGTGACTGGCATTTCGAAATAGAGAAACCAAAATCAATATTCTTTTGTTTGGATTACGAAGGAAAGATTTCGTTCGATATACAGGAACAGGGCGTAAGTGACTTGCCTTAGAAATAAAGGAACAAAAATCAAATCAAAAAGTACTAATTTTTGAAAATCATACAAACGACACGAATTTTCAAAAATATAAAAATCCCAAATTCATTCGAATTCGAGTGACTGGCTTATTTCGAATGGGTTTTCGATCGATATACAAGAACAGAACATTAATATTCTGTTGTAGAGTAGCAAACGAACGTATGCAATATGTGTCAATAAAAAAGTAAAAACTTTGTTAAAATTTAAATAAATTCTCAGGCCAAAAAATTTAAAATAATCATCTTTGACAATCAATGTGTGTATTCTCATACAAACAAAACGAAATATCAAAACGTTTTTCGTTTGAATGTGTGTTTCGTTCCATATACAGGTCATAACTACAGCTAAGTGTGTAAATTCTTTGATATGTGGATATAGGGGTCGCTAGAGTTCCATATCATCTAGGACCTTTATACCACCCGTTAGAAGCTTATAATGCACTCGAGTTTCGAGTGCCGGGAAGGCTAGTATATATATTAATACGCTACACTTTTTTTTGGGTACATATTGTGGGCGTATGCGGGGGTATTATGCGATAAATTTGGTATCAAATGAAAGGTAATTTTTTGTAGATATGGCGAATCGTTTTAATTTTTTAAATTGATGCATTTTTCATGGAGAAAATTGCATTTTTCTAAAATTATTGACGTTGTTGTCGTTGTTGTGTTGTAGTTTGAGAGTGAGAGCGAGAGAGTTGTTGTTTGGTTTGTTGTAGCGTGTGGGTGTGTGTGCATTGTATGTTGGCTTTTGTTATGCTGGCATGGGGGAGAGTAAGTTTGTGAGTGATAATGTGAGAGTTGATTGGGAGCTAAAGCAATGGTAATAATAGGATTCTGAGATGGGTGGGTGGGGGAGTGTGGTGGGTGGATTTATGTTTTACGTAGTAAAGTGATCAGTTAGCCGTATATATTTCTAAAGGCGTTAGAAATAGAAAAGTAATATTAACTGATTTTGTTAAAGAAAATTTAGAACAATACAATACACAATTTTAGTTAAAATTTATTTAAGGCTACGGATATAGGGATGCCATATACGGATATATGGCTATTACAATAGGGGTATATTTTGGATAACTACAAATTTCATACGAAATTGTAAAAGAGAATAAAATGTTCGTATGAAATGTTTGTGTACATGTTCAGGAAAAATATACTGTTTTATGGCAAGAATGAACTACCACGTTCGAAAATTGAACTAAATTATACTGCATATTTCCACAAAGCGTTGTTAAAACCAGGAAAATATAATACTCTGGTGTACTTTTTAACTACAACTCACGACATCACACCCTTTCATAGATGAAACAATGAACTAAAACTAAAGAACAAAATCATTGCCGCCAAATCATAACCATTTTAACCATACTGAAGTTCATTGTTACTATTTTTGGGCATCGTATGAAAATTTTCTTTGCGTTAGATCATATTGAATTTACGTGTTTGGTAATTGAACTTAATACCCACATTCAGTTCATAAAGTGTTTGACACATACTTAACAAAAGGAAAATTTAATTGGGATTTGGAAAATTTTGGAAAAAAAATAATCAAACTGAACTATAACATAAATAAATAATTTTTTTCCAATAAACATAAGTTAAATTTAGCGTTATTTTAGCTACAAATTTATATTCAGTGTTTTAAGACCGTTTGCATAAATGCAGAAAGTTTTTACCACTGACAAATATTTTAGAGAGAGAGATGCGAGTAATACGATTGTGTTTTGTATAGTAAACGATAGTAACAGGATGGGTGGAGGAGTGTGGTGGGAAAGTATAGTTAAAGTTATTATAATTTGTCAAAGTAATATTATACTATTTCGTTTAAGAACATTTAGAACAATAAATAATATTGTTATTTACGGATATATAGGCTTTTTAATAGAGCTCATTTTGGATAACTGCAAAGACATTCTATTATTATTTTTGCTTAATATTCAAAATGATAATTTTTTCGTAGTTATAGAGGAAACTTGAATCAGCAGCCAAAAAAGATAACAAAAACAATTTTTATTATATTTTATAATTGATGAATATTTTATAAATAACATTTTGTCCAAAATTTGATATTTATAATTTTTAAAATACTCGACTTCCACATGGCAAATATGAAAAGGAGAATGGAAATATTTTGATGAGGTACACTGAAAAAAAGTATGCCTGGTTCCATAGATTTTGTCTTTACACTAATTATTTTGGTATTGATTCCGAGCCAAAGAAGCGGATTATTGAAGTATGTTAAGGATAAATTTAACACACCATTCTCTTTTAAATTTGAGTTTTGCGAACTTGATTCTAGGAAAATTTGAATTGAATTTATTCGTTTATTATGCTATTTTCTTCATATGCTATCAAAGCCGTTTTAAAGCGTGTTAACGAAATATCATATATGTTATTTGCAAATTTCGACTCGACTTCAAGCAGAAATTATGATATGTTTCAAGTGAAAAGAGTCTTTAAAATAAAGCATTGAAAAATATCTCATATTTTTGAATGTGTTTTCCTTTGTTTTCAAGATGCAAAAAGACAATTTCAATGATTTTAAAGGATTTTAAAGGATTTTCACAATTATTAAAGACAAATTGACCTTAGTGAACAACATTTTCTTTCATGTTAAGATAACCATTTTCGAAAGAGAACAAACGGCTTTTTGAAAAGTTTTCTAACTTTTGGACGAGGACAAAAATTTTATATATGCGTCATCTATGATAAGCAAAAACACATTCGTATTTTAAGGGGCGAGAAATCTTTGGCCGGAGTTAGTTAAAACAAGACAATAATAGGATTGAGTTACGATTGAGGGGAGTGTGGTGTGGGGAGTGAAAATTTAATATTTCTTAATAAAAGCGTTTGCTTCCAAAATACAAAAACAAGTTGAACAAATTAACTTTATTGTTTTTGTAAATTCAGAAAAATTTGAAACCAAATTAAAATATATGAAGATTGCATTATAAAAGTCATCATAGAAAATTTATGGGTAAATGTAAGAGTTTCTTTTATTTAATAGCCTTTATTTTGAATTGAATTCTAATTGTATTAAATTTCAAAATACATTATCGAGGAGAAAACAATTTTTGTTCGTTTAATAGTAGGAAATTATTATTAAAATAGTGTAAGAAAATCTGATTCGAAATATATATATACACAATTTTTCAAAAACAAAAGTGTGGCTACATTTGTATAAATCGTGAGGCACATGTCAAAAATTCAAAAAAAAAATATATGGCTACATGTGTATAAATTGTTACACAGTTGTATAAATTGCCACATATATTTTATTCTGTATCAATTTAACTTTACTTGCACACACTTCTTCTGATAATTGATAACAACTTGAAGAAAATTGCTTAGGTAAGGTGATACAGACACAAGAAAAACTGGCGTCGCTAAAGCTTCATATAATCTAGGACCTTTATACCACCGTTAAAGGCTTACAATGCACTCGAGTTTCGAGTGCCGGGAAGGCTAGTATATATATTAATACGCTACACTTTTTTTGGGTACATATTGTGGGCGTGTGCGGGGGTATTGTGTGGTAAATTTGGTATCAAATGAAAGGTAATTTTCTGTAGATATGGCGAATCGCTTTAATTTTTTAAATTGATGCATTTTTCGAGGTGAAAATTGCATTTTTCTAAAATTATTGACGTTGTTGTCGTTGTTGTGTTGTAGTATGAGAGTGAGAGCGAGAGAGTTGTTGTTTGGTTTGTTGTAGCGTGTGGGTGTGTGTACATTGTGTGTTGGCTTTTGCTATGCTGGCATGGGGGAGAGTAAGTTTGAGAGTGATAATGTGAGAGTTGATTGGAAGCAATGAGAATAATAGGATTGTAAGATGCGAATAGATAGGGTGGGTGGGGAGTGGGTGGTTTTATGTTTTACGTAGTAAAGTGATCAGTTAGTCGTGTATATTTTCTAAAGGCGCTGGAAATAGTAATTTTGGAAAGTAATATTATATTTAATTTTGTTAAATAATATTTAGAACAATACATTAAACAATTTTAAATTAAATTTATTTAAGCCTACATCTATAGGGATGCCATATACGGATATATGGTTGCTATTATTTTGGAAAATTTTAACGATTTTTTTTAATTGCAACATATTACAAATAAGCGAATTATTTTTGTCAAATTGAAGAAAATGTATTAGAAGTAATAATGTTTTTTGTGTTGTTTAAGAAAATTTCATATGTTGAAAGAAAAAATTGGATTCAAAAAATATTAAAATGTCTTTAGCGCTGTACGAAATTCAAGGCAGGTAAAAGTTTTGTAAAATGTACTCATTTGAGAGGCTTATGAACACAATTTAATCAAACTTCTCCCATTTTAGGAAAATATGAAATGTTTTATTTTTTAGTAAAATTATTTACTATATTTGCATAAAACTTTTTTTCTTATTTTTAGTACACGCCAATAAAGTAAGCAAAAAATTATTCACTTGCTCACATTGGGCAAAATTTAACTAAAAGCAACTAATCTTTATGAACTAAAATAAAGTTCAGTTGGTATTAAATCCCCCTTTTTTGATACAGTGTCAGAGTCATTGGTAGAGCATTAATAGTGAGAAGTGAGCGTGTTACAGAAATAGGAATAATAGGATTGGGTGTTATATAGCTAAACACTATTCACAGTACTGTGATGAGAGGAGTGTGGTTGTGGGAGTGAAATATAAGAATGTTAATAAAAGTTTTTGGTTTTAAAATACAAAATTTTGAATCGGTTTTCAAGGTTAATGGCGATTTCGATTCGAATAATAGATCGAAGGAGACTGTCATAATTTTTGCATATAGAATCCCTCAAAATATTATGAATTAATATAAACTTTGGATGGAACTATCGTTTGGGCAAAATAAAGGAAGGAATGAATTAGTGTAACACACGCATACTATTTTTTTCACCCTTATAAATTTATTTATTTTTATAAATTTATTTCTAATTCTACTGAATTCCAATATAAATTATTGAGGCGAATGCACTTTTACTAATTTTAGTTGAAGAGGGTCGGTTAATAAATACGGAAATTTGCGTAAAATTGTCCTAAGGAAATTGTATAACTCTGCGCCACATATATCTTATTCCACATTAATTTAATCAATTACAATATCAATTTCAAAATTTAGAGAAGACAGTTTTAAAGGTAAATAAAAATGCATGTGACACTATTAGTGCAAATCATATGATATGTGTACAAAACTCATTTTTCTGTTTATGAAATAATATTCACTGCCACTTTAAAGAAGTTTGTTTAGGTAAGATGAAGCATACAAATAATAGGGTATGCTTTCAGTACACGAGCCATATTGAATCTATATACACTGAAAAAACAATGAACCCACCAGGAAGAAAACTTTTGAATAATTTTAGAAAATTTTGAATATTTTTAGAAATTTTTAACTAAACAGTATTACAAGCGCTGTCATCGCGCCGATATCACAAAAATAAGTAAATATTTTGCGACAAATTCACGAAAATTTATTAGACATAAATAATTTTTTTCACTTTTTAAAGAAAATTTTGTAGTTTGAAGGAAAAAATTGCAAGAATGTCTTTAGTGACATACGAAGTTCATAATGGACGCTTTTGTAGTAAAATTTACAAATTTGAAGAAATAATGAACTACTTTATGACAAATACGAATTTAGTAAATCTCTGTCCTTAACTTGTGTATAATTTTTTCCCATCTTTTAGTTCATTTAACTAACGTACGCAAAAAATTATTAGAGTAAATGAAACTTTCACCAAATATAAGAAGTTCATGAACTAAAATATAGTTAAATTGGCTTTAGTGAAATAGTGAGTTCACTTTTTTTTGAGTGTATATACTAATATCCTAAATTTTAAGTTAACAAAAAATTTGGTTTCGAAAATAAAATATATGGAAATTACATTATAAAAATCATCATAGAAAATCTGTGTGTATCTTTAGGAGCCTCTTTTATTTAGGAACCTTTAGTTTTTCACATTAAAAACATTTTGTTGTTTTATTTAAAGACTGTTGGTTTAAAAGTAAGGAAATGGTTTTCAAATTAGTGTATGCCAATAGTGTTTTTTTTATCATTTTTCGATAAAGATGGGTATTAAATTCACATTATCGATGTAAAAAAGCCTTTTTCGCTGTTAGTTTTCTTTAATAATTCATTTTAAAGAAAAAAAATTTACAATTATTTTTATTTTAGCCTAATAGTAATGAGGACTGAATTTTTTAAATTTATGCTTTGGACCATTCCCCACCAAATTACGATATTTTTTTTTTCAAAAAAGTTATAATTTCTTATTGTTGTTTCAGATTTATTCTCAATTTTAGCGGATGAACTCGACCTTTATACCCAAAAACTTTCGAAAAAGTGAGGCTACATTTGTATAAATAGTGCGCCACTTATATCATACTCCGATTAACTTTACTTGCATACAATATATAAGAACAATGTAAAATATCAGTTACAGAATTCAGAGAAGACTATTTTAAAAACTAACTAACGAGAAGTGTATAAATTGTATGATATAGAGTTCGCTAGAGTTCCATATCATCTAGGACCTCTATCCCACCGTTAATGGCTTACAATGCACTCGAGTTTCGAGTGCCGGGAAGGCTAGTATATATATTAATACGCTACACTTTTTTTTGGGTACATATTGTGGGCGCGGGAGGTGGTGTTGTGGGGTAAATTTGGTATCAAATGAAAGGTAATTTTCTGTAGATATGGCGAATCGTTTTAATTTTTTAAATTGATGCATATTTCATGGAGAAAATTGCATTTTTCTAAAATTATTGACGTTGTTGTCGTTGTTGTGTTGTACTTTGAGAGTGAGAGCGAGAGAGTTGTTGTTTGGTTTGTTGTAGCGTGTGGATGTGTGTGCATTGTATGTTGGCTTTTGTTATGCTGGCATGGGGGAGAATAAGTTTGTGAGTGATAATGAGAGAGTTGATTGGGAGCTAAAGCAATGGGAATAATAGGATTGTGAGATGAGTGGGTGGTGGAGTGTAGTGGGTGGTTTTATGTTTTACGTAGTAAAGTAATCAGTTATATATTTCTAAAGGCGTTAGAAATAGAAAAGTAATATTAACTGATTTTGTTAAAGAAAATTTAGAACAATACAATACACAATTTTAGTTAAAATTTATTTAAGGCTACGGATATAGGGATGCCATATACGGATATATGGCTATTACAATAGGGGTATATTTTCGATAAGTATGGACATTAATATCACTAACTTTTGAGGTTTTTCTATGAAAAAAAAATGTATAAGTAAAAGAGAATAAAATGTTCGTATGAAATGTTTGTGAACATGTTAAGAAATATTTGTGAATTGAAGTTTATTTTACGAAAATACATATATTTTATCATTATTCCAATATGTTCCCTAATTAAGGTGATGATTAAAACATTGTCTGCAAAATCGGAAGGATGTCACATTTCAAATTATCGAGACCGGCTACATGACAAATATGAGAAGGCGATCGTGGTAAATTTGATAAGGTCAATAAGCCCAATTTAGAGATGATCGGTTTGCGAATGATTTAACTATGGATTGGTAATGAGTACGATGAAATTTTATCCTACACCAAAAAAAAAAAATACCACCGTGAAAGAAAATGTAGGTTTATTTTGGAAAACGTTATTACATTGTTTTTTTTTTAATTGCAACATGTTACAAATAAATTAATACGTTTTGTGGAATTGAAGAAATTTATTACAAGTATTAATGTTTTTTCTGTTGTATAAGAAAGTTTCACATGTTGAAGGAAAATATTGGATTTAAAAATTGTTAAAATGTCTATAGCGCTGTACAAAGTTCAAAACAGGTACAATTTTAGTAAAATTTACTTATTTGATAGACTTATGAACTCAATTTAAGTAAACTTCTCTCATTTTAGGATAATATGAACTATTTTATTTTTTAGTAAAATTATGTACTGTATTTGTATAAAACTTTTTTATTTTTAGTTCACATCAATAAATTAATTATATAAGGTAAAATGTGGGCAAAATTTAACAAATCTTTATGAACTATGATAAAGTTCATTCCATACACTCAAAAAAAGTGAACTCTCTATTTCACTAAAGCCAATTCAACTTTATTTTAGTTCATGGAATTATTATGTTTGGAGAAAGTTTCCTTTACTCTAATAATTTTTTGTGTACGTTAGTTAAATTAGGAAATAAAATATACTCAAATATACTCATAAAGATTAACTAAATTCGTGCCTTCCACAAAATAGTTCAGAATTTCTTTAAATTTGTAAATTTTACCAAAAATGCATCCATCATGAACTTCGTATGTCACTAAAGACATTCTTGCAATTTTGAACTCCAAGTTTTTCCTTCAAACTGCAAAATTTTCTTTAACAAGTGAAAAAACTAAGTTATGTCCAATACATTTTCTTGAATTTGTCGAAAAATATTTACTTATTTTTATGACCTCGGGTTTGCTTTCAGTAAAGGAGCAATAATATATTACAAAAAATTTCAATTTGGTTTTAAAATTAAAATATATGGAAAATGCATTATAAAACTCATCATAGAAAATGGGTATGTATCCTTAAGAGCATCTTTTATTTTATAACCTTTAGTTTTTCAGATTACAAAATACTTTGTGAATTGAAAGAAAGTCAGTCACACGAATTCGAATGAATTTGGGTTTTTCAATTTTTGAAAGTTCGTTTCGTTTGTATGAGAATACATTAATTATCAAATATGACATTTTCAAATTTTTAGCCTGAGAATTCATTCAAATGTTAACATCGTTTGTACTTTCTTCTTGACACATATTATATATGTTCGTTTTTTACTCGACAACAAAATATGAAATGACTGGCATTTCGAAATAGAGAAACCAAAATCAATTTTCTTTGATTTGCAATACGAGGGAAAGCTTTCGTTCGAAAATACAGGAACAGGGCATAAGTGACCTGCCTTAGAAATAGAGGAACAAAAATCAAATCAAAAAGTACTAATTTTTGATAATCAATGTATTCTCATACAATCGACACGAACTTTCAAAAATATAAAAATCCCAAATTCATTCGAATTCGAGTGACTGCCTTATTTCGAATGGGTTTTCGATCGATATACAAGAACAGAATATTTTGTTGTCGAGTAGCAAACGAACGTATGCAATATGTGTCAATAAAAAAGTAAAAACTTTGTTAAAATTTAAATAAATTCTCAGGCCAAAAAATTGAAAATACTCATCTTTGGCAATCAATGTATGTATTCTGATACAAACAAAACGAAATTTCAGAAAAACCAAAAAAAAATGATTCGAATTCGAGTGAACGTTTTTCTTTTGAATGGGGTTTCGTTCCATATACAGGAACACGATAACTAAAGCTAAGTGTGTAAATTCTTTGATATGTGAATATAGGATTCGCTATGGAACTCATCTAGGACCGTTATACCATCCGTTAAAGGCTTACAATGCACTCGAGTTTCGAGTGCCGGGAAGGCTAGTAAAGGGTGGTTCTTTTGAGGTTAGGATTTTCATGCATTAGTATTTGACAGATCACGTGGGATTTCAGACATGGTGTCAAAGAGAAAGATGCTCAGTATGCTTTGACATTTCATCATGAATAGACTTACTAACGAGCCACAACGTCGAATTTTCAGTGAATGGGCCCTAGAAAAGTTGGCAGAAAATCCGCTTTTTTATCGACAAATTTTGTTCAGCGATGAGGCTCATTTCTGGTTGAATGGCTACGTAAATAAGCAAAATTGCCGCATTTGGAGTGAAGAGCAACCAGAAGCCGTTCAAGAACTGCCCATGCATCCCGAAAAATGCACTGTTTGGTGTGGTTTGTACGCTGGTGGAATCATTGGACCGTATTTTTTCAAAGATGCTGTTGGACGCAACGTTACGGTGAATGGCGATCGCTATCGTTCGATGCTAACAAACTTTTTGTTGCCAAAAATGGAAGAACTGAACTTGGTTGACATGTGGTTTCAACAAGATGGCGCTACATGCCACACAGCTCGCGATTCTATGGCCATTTTGAGGGAAAACTTCGGAGAACAATTCATCTCAAGAAATGGACCGGTAAGTTGGCCACCAAGATCATGCGATTTGACGCCTTTAGACTATTTTTTGTGGGGCTACGTCAAGTCTAAAGTCTACAGAAATAAGCCAGCAACTATTCCAGCTTTGGAAGACAACATTTCCGAAGAAATTCGGGCTATTCCGGCCGAAATGCTCGAAAAAGTTGCCCAAAATTGGACTTTCCGAATGGACCACCTAAGACGCAGCCGCGGTCAACATTTAAATGAAATTATCTTCAAAAAGTAAATGTCATGGACCAATCTAACGTTTCAAATAAATAACCGATGAGATTTTGCAAATTTTATACGTTTTTTTTTAAAAAAAAGTTATCAAGCTCTTAACAAATCACCCTTTATATATATTAATACGCTACACTTTTTTTTGGGTACATATTGTGGGCGTGTGCGGGGGTATTGTGTGGTAAATTTGGTATCAAATGAAAGGTAATTTTCTGTAGATATGGCGAATCGCTTTAATTTTTTAAATTGATGCATTTTTCGAGGTGAAAATTGCATTTTTCTAAAATTATTGACGTTGTTGTCGTTGTTGTGTTGTAGTATGAGAGTGAGAGCGAGAGAGTTGTTGTTTGGTTTGTTGTAGCGTGTGGGTGTGTGTACATTGTGTGTTGGCTTTTGCTATGCTGGCATGGGGGAGAGTAAGTTTGAGAGTGATAATGTGAGAGTTGATTGGAAGCAATGAGAATAATAGGATTGTAAGATGCGAATAGATAGGGTGGGTGGGGAGTGGGTGGTTTTATGTTTTACGTAGTAAAGTGATCAGTTAGTCGTGTATATTTTCTAAAGGCGCTGGAAATAGTAATTTTGGAAAGTAATATTATATTTAATTTTGTTAAATAACATTTAGAACAATACATTAAACAATTTTAAATTAAATTTATTTAAGCCTACATCTATAGGGATGCCATATACGGATATATGGTTGCTATTATTTTGGAAAATTTTAACGATTTTTTTTAATTGCAACATATTACAAATAAGCGAATTATTTTTGTCAAATTGAAGAAAATGTATTAGAAGTAATAATGTTTTTTGTGTTGTTTAAGAAAATTTCATATGTTGAAAGAAAAAATTGGATCCAAAAAATATTAAAATGTTTTTAGCGCTATTATTTTGGAAAATTTTAACAATTTTTTTTTAATTGCAACATATTACAAATAAGCGAATTATTTTTGTAAAATTGAAGAAAATGTATTAGAAGTAATAATGTTTTTTGTGTTGTTTAAGAAAATTTCATATGTTGAAAGAAAAAATTGGATCCAAAAAATATTAAAATGTCTTTAGCGCTGTACGAAATTCAAGGCAGGTAAAAGTTTTGTAAAATGTACTCATTTGAGAGGCTTATGAACACAATTTAATCAAACTTCTCCCATTTTTGGAAAATATGAAATATTTTATTTTTTAGTAAAATTATTTACTATATTTGCATAAAACTTTTTTTCTTATTTTTAGTACACGCCAATAAAGTAAGCAAAAAATTATTCACTTGCTCACATTGGGCAAAATTTAACTAAAAGCAACTAATCTTTATGAACTAAAATAAAGTTCAGTTGGTATTAAATCCCCCTTTTTTGATACAGTGTCAGAGTCATTGGTAGATCATTAATAGTGAGAAGTGAGCGTGTTACAGAAATAGGAATAATAGGATTGGGTGTTATATAGCTAAACACTATTCACAGTACTTTGATGAGAGGAGTGTGTTTGTGGGAGTGAAATATAAGAATGTTAATAAAAGTTTTTGGTTTTAAAATACAAAATTTTGAATCGGTTTTCAAGGTTAATGGCGATTTCGATTCGAATAATAGATCGAAGGAGACTGTCATAATTTTTGCATATAGAATCCCTCAAAACATTATGAATTAATATAAACTTTGGATGGAACTATCGTTTGGGCAAAATAAAGGAAGGAATGAATTAGTGTAACACACGGATACTATTTTTTTCACCCTTATAAATTTATTTCTAATTCTACTGAATTCCAATATAAATTATTGAGGCGAATGCACTTTTACTAATTTTAGTTGAAGTGGGTCGGTTAATAAATACGGAAAATTTGCGTAAAACTGTTGGGAATAGCTATAAATTATCCTTTCTACAAAATTGTCCTAAGGAAATTGTATAACTCTGCGCCACATATATCTTATTACATTACATTATAAAAATCATCATAGAAAATCTGTGTGTATCTTTAGGAGCCTTTTTTTATTTAGTAACATTTGGTTTTTCACATTAAAAAACATTTTGTTGTTTTATTTAAAGATTGTTGGTTTAAAAGTAAGGAAATGGTTTTCAAATTAGTGTATGCGAATAGTTTTTTTTATCATTTTACGATAAGGATGGGTATTAAGTTCACATTATCAAAGTAAAAAAGCCTTTTTCACTGTTAGTTTACTTTAATAATTCATTTTAAAGAAAAAAAATTACAATTATTTTTATATTAGCCTGACAGTAATGAGGACTGAATTTTTTAAATTTATGCATTCCCCACCAAGTTATAATATTTTTTTCAAAAAAGTTATAATTTCTTATTGTTGTTTCAGATTTATTCTCAATTTTAGCGGATGAACTCGACCTTTATTCCCACCTTAAATGAGTAACATCAAAAAAACACTACTTTTTAGCAAACTTTCAAAAAAGTGTGGCTACATTTGTATGAATAGTGCGCCACTTATATCATACTCCGATTAACTTTACTTGCACACAATATAGAAGAACAATGTAAAATATCAGTTACAGAATTCAGAGAAGACTATTTTAAAAACTAACTAACATAAATTGTATGATATAGAGTACGCTAGAGTTCCGTATCATCTAGGACCTCTATCCCACCGTTAATGGCTTACAATGCACTCGAGTTTCGAGTGCCGGGAAGACTAGTATATATATTAATACGCTACACTTCTTTTGGGTACATATTGTGGGCGTATGCGGGGGTATTATGCGATAAATTTGGTATCAAATGAAAGGTAATTTTTTGTAGATATGGCGAATCGTTTTAATTTTTTAAATTGATGCATTTTTCATGGAGAAAATTGCATTTTTCTAAAATTATTGACGTTGTTGTCGTTGTTGTGTTGTAGTTTGAGAGTGAGAGCGAGAGAGTTGTTGTTTGGTTTGTTGTAGCGTGTGGGTGTGTGTGCATTGTATGTTGGCTTTTGTTATGCTGGCATGGGGGAGAATAAGTTTGTGAGTGATAATGAGAGAGTTGATTGGGAGCTAAAGCAATGGGAATAATAGGATTGTGAGGTGGGTGGGTGGTGGAGTGTAGTGGGTGGTTTTATGTTTTACGTAGTAAAGTGATCAGTTATATATTTCTAAAGGCGTTAGAAATAGAAAAGTAATATTAACTGATTTTGTTAAAGAAAATTTAGAACAATACAATACACAATTTTAGTTAAAATTTATTTAAGGCTACGGATATAGGGATACCATATACGGATATATGGCTATTACAATAGGGGTATATTTTCGATAAGTATGGACATTAATATCACTAACTTTTGAGGTTTTTCTATGAAAAAAAAAAAAAAAAACAAATGTATAAGTAAAAGAGAATAAAATTTTCGTATGAAATGTTTGTGAACATGTTAAGACCTTTTGCATACACATAGAGCGGATTCACTTTCTAGATATATTTGTAAATTGAAGTTTATTTTACGGAAATACATATATTTGAGAATTATATCATTATTCCAATATGTTCCCTAATTAAGGTGATGATTAAACCATTGTCGGAAGGATGTCATTTTTCAAATGATCGAGACCGGCTACATGACAAATATGAGAAGGCGATCGTGGTAAATTTGATAAGGTCAATAAGCCCAATTTAGAGATTATCGGTTTGCGAATGATTTAACTATGGACAGATTGGTAATGAGTACGATGAAATTTTAACCTACACAAAAAAAATTAAACCACCATGAAAGAAAATGTAGGTTTATTTTGGAAAATTTTATTACATTGTTTTTTTTTGTTTTTTCTTTGCAACATGTTACAAATAAATTAATACGTTTTGTGGAATTGAAGAAAATTTATTATAAGTATTAATGTTTTTTCTGTTGTATAAGAAAATTTCACATGTTGAAGGAAAATATTGGATTTAAAGATTGTTAAAATGTCTATAGCGCTGTACTAAGTTCAAGACAGGTACATATTTAGTAAAATTTACTTATTTGATAGACTTGTGAACTCAATTTAAGTAAACTTCTCCCATTTTAGGATAATATGAACTATTTTATTTTTTAATAAAATTATGTACTATATTTGTATAAAACTTTTTTATTTTTAGTTCACATCAATAAATTAAACAAAAAATTATTCATATAAGGAACATTTGTTCACATTGGGCAAAATTTAACCAATCTTTATGAACTAAGATAAAGTTCATTTGATATTAGCGCCGCCTTTTTTGATTGTACTTTCCCAAAATTATTGCTATGCTGGCATGGAGTGTAAGTTTGAGAGTAATAAGGAGAGATGGTTTTAGTTGACGGAATGTTTGGTTACATATGAATGTAAATCGAACGATACATATATGTGAAATTTATGTCAATATTTCAGATAATGCTTAAAATAATATTATCTCTAAACTTGAAGGACATCATTTTTAAGATACTCGAGTACCACTACATTTCAAACATGAAAATATGGATGAAACAATTGTTATGTGAGAATTACGAAAATTTACTAAAGATCGGTTTGCATGATTGGTTGTGAATGCACAGATCTAAAGATCTATTCCAAATTGAAGACAATCGGACTTGAGTACATGGATAGAAAGATGGGACAACAGACACAGCTAACCCAATTTTAAATGTATTTCTTAGGATTCGATCTTTAGTAATTGGTACTGTTTGTTTGGCTTAGGATAGAATTGATGGGGAGAAGAGAGTGAGTGACAATAATAGTATAAGGTTTTATAAAACTAAACACTGGGCACATTAGTATGTTGAAGGGTGGTGTGTAGTTTGGGGAGTCAGAATTGAGTTTATTCTTAGTAAAAGCGTTTGCTTTCAGTAAAGGAGCAATAATAAAAATATATACTAATCTCCATATAACAAAAATTTTCAATTTGGTTTTAAAATTAAAATATATGGAAAATGCATTCTAAAACTCATCATAGAAAATCGGTGTGTATCCTTAAGAGCATCTTTTATTTTATAACCTTTAGTTTTTCAGATTACAAAATATTTTGTGAATTGAAAGAAAGGCAGACACACGAATTCGAATGAATTTGGGTTTTTCTATTTTTGAAAGTTCGTTTCGTTTGTATGAGAATACATTAATTATCAAATATGAACATTTTCAAATTTTTGGCCTGAGAATTCATTCAAATGTTAACATCGTTTGTACTTTCTTCTTGACACATACTGTATATGTTCGTTTATTACTCGACAAAACAATATGAAGTGACTGGCATTTCGAAATAGAGAAACCAAACTCAATTTTCTTTCGTTTGCAATACGAAGGAAAGCTTTCGTTCGATATACAGGAACAGGGCATAAGTAACCTGCCTTAGAAATAGAGGAACTAAAATCAAATCAAAAAGTACTAATTTTTGATAATCAATGTATTCTCATACAAACGGCACGAACTTTCAAAAATATAAAAATTCCAAATTCATTCGAATTCGAGTGACTGCCTTATTTCGAATGGATCTTCGATCGATATACAAGAACAGAACATTAATATTTTGTTGTCGAGTAGCAAACGAACGTATGCATTATGTGTCAATAAAAAATTTAAATAAATTCTTAGGCCAAAAAATTGAAAATACTCATCTTTGACAATCAATGTATGTATTCTCATACAAATAAAACGAAATTTCAAAAATACAAAAAAAAAATGATTCGAATTCGAGTGAACGTTTTTCTTTTGAATGGGTTTTCGTTCCATATACAGGAACAGGACATAACTAAAGCTAAGTGTGTAAATTCTTTGATATGTGGATATAGGATTCGCTGGAGTTCCATATAATCTAGGACCTTTATACCATCCGTTAAATGCTTACAATGCACTCGAGTTTCGAGTGCCGGGAAGGCTAGTATTATATATATTAATACGCTACACTTTTTTTTGGGTACATATTGTGGGCGTATGCGGGGGTATTATGCGATAAATTTGGTATCAAATGAAAGGTAATTTTTTGTAGATATGGCGAATCGTTTTAATTTTTTAAATTGATGCATTTTTCATGGAGAAAATTGCATTTTTCTAAAATTATTGACGTTGTTGTCGTTGTTGTGTTGTAGTTTGAGAGTGAGAGCGAGAGAGTTGTTGTTTGGTTTGTTGTAGCGTGTGGGTGTGTGTGCATTGTATGTTGGCTTTTGTTATGCTGGCATGGGGGAGAGTAAGTTTGTGAGTGATAATGTGAGAGTTGATTGGGAGCTAAAGCAATGGTAATAATAGGATTCTGAGATGGGTGGGTGGGGGAGTGTGGTGGGTGGATTTATGTTTTACGTAGTAAAGTGATCAGTTAGCCGTATATATTTCTAAAGGCGTTAGAAATAGAAAAGTAATATTAACAGATTTTGTTAAAGAAAATTTAGAACAATACAATACACAATTTTAGTTAAAATTTATTTAAGGCTACGGATATAGGGATGCCATATACGGATATATGGCTATTACAATAGGGGTATATTTTGGATAACTACAAATTTCATACGAAATTGTAAAAGAGAATAAAATGTTCGTATGAAATGTTTGTGTACATGTTCAGGAAAAATATACTGTTTTATGGCAAGAATGAACTACCACGTTCGAAAATTGAACTAAATTATACTGCATATTTCCACAAAGCGTTGTTAAAACCAGGAAAATATAATACTCTGTTGTACTTTTTAACTACAACTCACGACATCACACCCTTTCATAGATGAAACAATGAACTAAAACTAAAGAACAAAATCATTGCCGCCAAATCATAACCATTTTAACCATACTGAAGTTCATTGTTACTATTTTTGGGCATCGTATGAAAATTTTCTTTGCGTTAGATCATATTGAATTTACGTGTTTGGTAATTGAACTTAATACCCACATTCAGTTCATAAAGTGTTTGACACATACTTAACAAAAGGAAAATTTAATTGGGATTTGGAAAATTTCGAAAAAAAAAATAATCAAACTGAACTATAACATAAATAAATAATTTTTTTCCAATAAACATAAGTTAAATTTAGCGTTATTTTAGCTACAAATTTATATTCAGTGTTTTAAGACCGTTTGCATAAATGCAGAAAGTTTTTACCACTGACAAATATTTTAGAGAGAGAGAGATGCGAGTAATACGATTGTGTTTTGTATAGTAAACGATAGTAACAGGATGGGTGGAGGAGTGTGGTGGGAAAGTATAGTTAAAGTTATTATAATTTGTCAAAGTAATATTATACTATTTCGTTTAAGAACATTTAGAACAATAAATAATATTGTTATTTACGGATATATAGGCTTTTTAATAGAGCTCATTTTGGATAACTGCAAAGACATTCTATTATTATTTTTGCTTAATATTCAAAATGATAATTTTTTCGTAGTTATAGAGGAAACTTGAATCAGCAGCCAAAAAAGATAACAAAAACAATTTTTATTATATTTTATAATTGATGAATATTTTATAAATAACATTTTGTCCAAAATTTGATATTTATAATTTTTAAAATACTCGACTTCCACATGGCAAATATGAAAAGGAGAATGGAAATATTTTGATGAGGTACACTGAAAAAAAGTATGCCTGGTTCCATAGATTTTGTCTTTACACTAATTATTTTGGTATTGATTCCGAGCCAAAGAAGCGGATTATTGAAGTATGTTAAGGATAAATTTAACACACCATTCTCTTTTAAATTTGAGTTTTGCGAACTTGATTCTAGGAAAATTTGAATTGAATTTATTCGTTTATTATGCTATTTTCTTCATATGCTATCAAAGCCGTTTTAAAGCGTGTTAACGAAATATCATATATGTTATTTGCAAATTTCGACTCGACTTCAAGCAGAAATTATGATATGTTTCAAGTGAAAAGAGTCTTTAAAATAAAGCATTGAAAAATATCTCATATTTTTGAATGTGTTTTCCTTTGTTTTCAAGATGCAAAAAGACAATTTCAATGATTTTAAAGGATTTTCACAATTATTAAAGACAAATTGACCTTAGTGAACAACATTTTCTTTCATGTTAAGATAACCATTTTCGAAAGAGAACAAACGGCTTTTTGAAAAGTTTTCTAACTTTTGGACGAGGACAAAAATTTTATATATGCGTCATCTATGATAAGCAAAAAACACATTCGTATATTAAGGGGCGAGAAATCTTTGGCCGGAGTTAGTTAAAACAAGACAATAATAGGATTGAGTTACGATTGAGGGGAGTTTGGTGTGGGGAGTGAAAATTTAATATTTCTTAATAAAAGCGTTTGCTTCCAAAATACAAAAACAAGTTGAACAAATTAACTTTATTGTTTTTGTAAATTCAGAAAAATTTTAAACCAAATTAAAATATATGAAGATTGCATTATAAAAGTCATCATAGAAAATTTATGGGTAAATGTAAGAGTTTCTTTTATTTAATAGCCTTTATTTTGAATTGAATTCTAATTGTATTAAATTTCAAAATACATTATCGAGGAGAAAACAATTTTTGTTCGTTTAATAGTAGGAAATTATTATTAAAATAGTGTAAGAAAATCTGATTCGAAATATATATATATACACAATTTTTCAAAAACAAAAGTGTGGCTACATTTGTATAAATTGTGAGGCACATGTCAAAAATTAAAAAAAAATATATATGGCTACATGTGTATAAATTGTTACACAGTTGTATAAATTGCCACATATATTTTATTCTGTATCAATTTAACTTTACTTGCACACACTTCTTCTGATAATTGATAACAACAGACACAAGAAAAACTGGCGTCGCTAAAGCTTCATATAATCTAGGACCTTTATACCACCGTTAAAGGCTTACAATGCACTCGAGTTTCGAGTGCCGGGAAGGCTAGTATATATATTAATACGCTACACTTTTTTTTGGGTATATATTGTGGGCGCGGGAGGTGGTGTTGTGGGGTAAATTTGGTATCAAATGAAAGGTAATTTTCTGTAGATATGGCGAATCGTTTTAATTTTTTAAATTGATGCATATTTCATGGAGAAAATTTTTTTAAAATTATTGACGTTGTTGTCGTTGTTGTGTTGTACTTTGAGAGTGAGAGCGAGAGAGTTGTTGTTTGGTTTGTTGTAGCGTGTGGGTGCTTGTGGGTGTGTGTGCATTGTCTGTTGGCTTTTGTTATGCTGGCATGGGGGAGAGTAAGTTTGAGAGTGATAATGTGAGAGTTGATTGGAAGCAATGAGAATAATAGGATTGTAAGATGCGAATGGATAGGGTGGGTGGGGAGTGGGAGGTTTTATGTTTTACGTAGTAAAGTGATCAGTTAGTCGTGTATATTTTCTAAAGGCGCTGGAAATAGTAATTTTGGAAAGTAATATTATTATATTTAATTTTGTTAAATAATATTTAGAACAATACATTAAACAATTTTAATTTAAATTTATTTAAGCCTACTTCTATAGGGATGTCATATACGGATATATGGTTGCTATTATTTTGGAAATTTTTAACTAATTTTTTTAATTGCAACATATTACAATTAAGCTAAATATTTTTGTCTAATTGAAGAAAATGTATTAGAAGTAATAATGTTTTTTGTGTTGTTTAAGAAAATTTCATATGTTGAAAGAAAAAATTGGATCCAAAAATTATTAAAATGTCTTTAGCGCTGTACGAAATTCAAGGCAGGTAAACGTTTTGTAAAATTTACTCATTTGAGAGGTTTATGAACACAATTATGTACTTTAATTGCATAAAACTGTTTTTCTTATTTTTAGTACACGCCAATAAAGTAAGCAAAAAATTATTCATCTAAGGAACACTTGCTCACATTGGGCAAAATTTAACTAAAATCAACTAATCTTTATGAACTAAAATAAAGTTCAGTTGGTATGAAAGCCCCCTTTTTTGATACAGTGTCAGAGTCATTGGTAGAGCATTAATAGAGAGAAGTGAGTGTGCTACAGAAATAGGAATAATAGGATTGGGTGTTATATAGCTAAACACTATTCACAGTACTGTGATGAGAGGAGTGTGGTTGTGGGAGTGAAATGTAAGAATGTTAATAAAAGTTTTTGGTTTTAAAATACAAAATTTTGAATCGGTTTTCAAGGTTAATGGCGATTTCGATTCGAATAATAGATCGATAACCGATAATTTTTGCATTAATACAAACTTTGGATGGAACTATCATTTGGGCAAAAATAAAGGAAGGAATGAATTAGTGTAACACACGCATACTATTTTTTCACCCTTACCAAACATTTTATAAATTTATTTCTAATTCTACTGAATTCCAATATAAATTATTGAGGCGAATCCACTTTTACTAATTTTAGTTGAAGAGGGTCGGTTAATAAATACGGAAACTGTTGGGAATAGCTTTAAATTATCCATTCTACAAAATTGTCCTAAGGAAATTGTATAACTGTGCGCCACATATATCTTATTCCACATTAATTTAATCAATTACAATATCAGTTTCAAAATTTAGAGAGGACAGTTTTAAAGCTAAATAAAAATGCATGTGACACTATTAGTGCAAATCATATGATATGTGTATAAACCCCATTTTTCTGTTTATGAAATAAAGAAATACAATATTCACTGCCACTTTAAAGAAGTTTGTTTAGGTAAGATGAAGCATACAAATAATAGGGTATGCTTTCAGTGCACGAGCCATATTGAATATATATACTAATCTCCTGAATCGAAAATAAAATATATGGAAATTAAATTATAAAAATCATTATAGAAAATCTGTGTGTATCTTTAGGAGCCTCTTTTATTTAGTAACCTTTAGTTTTTCACATTAAAAAACATTTTGTTGTTTTATTTAAAGACTGTTGGTTTAAAAGTAAGGAAGTGGTTTTCAAATTAGTGTATGCCAATAGTTTTTTTTTATCATTTTTTGATAAAGATGGGTATTATGTTCATATTATCGACGTAAAACAGCCTTTTTCACTGTTAGTTTCCTTTAATAATTCATTTTAAAGAAAAAAATACAATTATTTTTATGTTAACCTGATAGTAATGAGGACTGAATTTTTTAAATTTATGCTTTGGACCATTCCCCACCAAGTTATGATATTTTTTTCAAAAAAGTTATAATTTCTTATTGTTGTTTCAGATTTATTCTCAATTTTAGCGGATAAACTCGACCTTTATACCCACCTTAAATGAGTAACATCAAAAAAACACTACTCTTTATAAAACTTTCAAAAAAAAGCGTGGCTACATTTGTATAAATAGTGCGCCACTTATATCATACTCCGATTAACTTTACTTGCACACAATATAGAAAAACAATGTAAAATTTTTTTCTAACTAAAGAGAAGTGTATAAATTGTATGATATAGAGTTCGCTAGAGTTCCATATCATCTAGGACCTCTATCCCACCGTTAATGGCATACAATGCACTCGAGTTTCGAGTGCCGGGAAGGCTAGTATATATATTAATACGCTACACTTTTTTTTGGGTACATATTGTGAGCGTGCGAGGTGGTGTTGTATGGTAAATTTGGTATCAAATGAAAGGTAATTTTCTGTAGATATGGCGAATCGCAATAATTTTTGTGTTGTAGTTTGAGAGTGAGAGCGAGAGAGTTGTTGTTTGGTTTGTTGTAGAGTGTGGGTGCGTGTGGGTGTGTGTGCATTGCCTGTTGGCTTTTGTTATGCTGGCATGGGGGAGAGTAAGTTTGAGAGTGATAATGTGAGAGTTGATTGGGAGCTAAAGCAATGGGAATAATAGAATTGTACGATGGGTGGGTGGGGGAGTGTGGTGGGTGGTTTGATGTTTTACGTAGTAAAGTGATCACTTAGCCGTATATATTTCTAAAGTCGTTACAAATAGAAAAGTAATATTAACTGATTTTGTTAAAGAAAATTTAGAACAATACAATACACAATTTTAGTTAAAATTTCTTTAAGGCTACGGATATAGGGATGCCATATACGGATATATGGCTACTACAATAGGGGTATATTTTCGATAAGTATGGACATTAATATCACTAACTTTTGAGGTTTTTCTATGAAAAAAAATGTATAAGTAAAAGAGAATAAAATGTTCGTATGAAATCTTTGTGAACATGTTAAGACTTTTTGCATAAACATAGAGCGGATTCACTTCGAGATATATTTGTAAATTGAAGTTTATTTTACGAAAATACATATATTTGAGAATTATATCATTATGCCAATATGTTCCCTAATTAAGGTGATGATTAAAACATTGTCTGCAAAATCGGAAGGATGTCATTTTTCAAATTATCGAGACCGGCTACATGACAAATATGAGAAGGCGATCGTGGTAAATTTGATAAGGTCAATTTAGAGATGATTTAACTATGGACAGATTGGTAATGAGTACGATGAAATTTTAACCTACACAAAAAAAAAAAAAAGAAAATATAGGTTTTTTTTGGAAAATTTTAGTACATTGTTTTTTTTTTTTTCATTGCAACATGTTACAAATAAATGAATACGTTTTGTGGAATTGAAGAAAATTTGTTACAAGTATTAATGTTTTTTTCTATTGTCTAAGAAAATTTCACATGTTAAAGGAAAATATTGGATTTAAAAATTGTTAAAATGTCTATAGCGCTGTACGAAGTTCAAGACAGGTACAATTGTAGTAAAATTTACTTATTTGATAGACTTATGAACTCAATTTAAGTAAACTTCTCTCATTTTAGGATAATATGAACTATTTTATTTTTTAATAAAATTATGTATTATATTTGTATAAACTTTTATTTTTAATTCACATCAATAAATTAAGCAAAAAATTATTCATATAAGGAACATTTGCTCACATTGGGCAAAATTTAACCAATCTTTATGAACTAGGATAAAGTTCATTTGATATTAGCGCCGCCTTTTTTGAGTGTACTTTCCCAAAATTATTGCTATGCTGGCATGGAGAGTAAGTTTGAGAGTAATAAGGAGAGATGGTATTAGTTGACGGAATGTTTGGTTACATATGAATGTAAATCGAACGATACATATATGTTATGTGAAATTTATGTCAATATGTCAGATAATGCTTAATATAATATTATCTCTAAACTTGAAGGACATCATTTTTAAGATACTCGAGTAATACTACATTTAAAAACATGAAAATATGGATGAAACAATTGTGATGTGAGAATTACGAAAATTTACTAAATAATCGGTTTGCATGACTGGTTGTAAATGCACCGATCTAAAGATCTATCCCAAATAGAAGACGATCGGACTTAAATACATGTATGGAAAGATGGGACAACAGACACAGCTAACCCAATTTTGAATGTATTTCTTAGGATTCGATTTTAAGTAATTGGTACTGTTTGTTTGGCTTAGGATAGAATTGATGGGGAGACGAGAGTGAGTTAAAGAAATGACAATAATAGTATAAGGTTTTATAAAACTAAACACTGGGCACATTAGTATGTTGAAAGGTGGTGTGTGGTTTGGGGAGTCAGAATTGAGTTTATTCTTAATGAAAGGGTTTGCTTTCAGTAAAGGAGCAAGGAGCAACAAAAAATTTCAATTTGGTTTTAAAATTAAAATATATGGAAAATGCATTATAAAACTCATCATAGAAAATCGGTGTGTATCCTTAAGAGCACATTTTATTTTATAACCTTTAGTTTTTCAGATTACAAAATATTTTGTAAATTGAAAGAAAGGCAGACACACGCACTCGAATGAATTTTGGTTTTTCAATTTTTGAAAGTTCGTTTCGTTTGTATGAGAATACATTAATTATCAAATATGAACATTTCCAAATTTTTGGCCTGAGAATTCATTCAAATGTTAACATCGTTTGTAATTTCTTCTTGACACATATTGTATATGTTCGTTTATTACTCGACAACAAAATATGAAGTGACTGGCATTTCGAAATAGAGAAACCAAAATCAATATTCTTTTGTTTGGATTACGAAGGAAAGATTTCGTTCAATATACAGGAACAGGGCGTAAGTGACTTGCCTTAGAAATAGAGGTACAAAAATCAAATCAAAAAGTACTAATTTTTGAAAATCATACAAACGACACGAATTTTCAAAAATATAAAAATCCCAAATTCATTCGAATTCGAGTGACTGGCTTATTTCGAATGGGTTTTCGATCGATATACAAGAACAGAACATTAATATTCTGTTGTAGAGTAGCAAACGAACGTATGCAATATGTGTCAATAAAAAAGTAAAAACTTTGTTAAAATTTAAATAAATTCTCAGGCCAAAAAATTTAAAATAATCATCTTTGACAATCAATGTGTGTATTCTCATACAAACAAAACGAAATATCAAAACGTTTTTCGTTTGAATGTGTGTTTCGTTCCATATACAGGTCATAACTACAGCTAAGTGTGTAAATTCTTTGATATGTGGATATAGGGGTCGCTAGAGTTCCATATCATCTAGGACCTTTATACCACCCGTTAGAAGCTTATAATGCACTCGAGTTTCGAGTGCCGGGAAGGCTAGTATATATATTAATACGCTACACTTTTTTTTGGGTACATATTGTGGGCGCGGGAGGTGGTGTTGTGGGGTAAATTTGGTATCAAATGAAAGGTAATTTTCTGTAGATATGGCAAATCGTTTTAATTTTTTAAATTGATGCATTTTTCATGGAGAAAATTTTTCTAAAATTATTGACGTTGTTGTCGTTGTTGTCGTTGTTGTGTTGTAGTGTGAGAGTGAGAGCGAGAGAGTTGTTGTTTGGTTTGTTGTAGAGTGTGGGTGCGTGTGGGTGTGTGTGCATTGCCTGTTGGCTTTTGTTATGCTGGCATGGGGGAGAGTAAGTTTGTGAGTGATAATGAGAGAGTTGATTGGGAGCTAAAGCAATGGGAATAATAGGATTGTGAGATGGGTGGGTGGTGGAGTGTAGTGGGTGGTTTTATGTTTTACGTAGTAAAGTAATCAGTTATATATTTCTAAAGGCGT
Organism: Haematobia irritans; assembly: GCF_050003625.1. Classification (NCBI taxonomy): domain Eukaryota; kingdom Metazoa; phylum Arthropoda; class Insecta; order Diptera; family Muscidae; genus Haematobia; species Haematobia irritans. The sequence continues at coordinate 125,141 of NW_027445780.1, forward strand.
TAGAAATAGAAAAGTAATATTAACTGATTTTGTTAAAGAAAATTTAGAACAATACAATACACAATTTTAGTTAAAATTTATTTAAGGCTACGGATATAGGGATGCCATATACGGATATATGGCTATTACAATAGGGGTATATTTTGGATAACTACAAATTTCATACGAAATTGTAAAAGAGAATAAAATGTTCGTATGAAATGTTTGTGTACATGTTCAGGAAAAATATACTGTTTTATGGCAAGAATGAACTATCACGTTCGAAAATTGAACTAAATTATACTGCATATTTCCACAAAGCGTTGTTAAAACCAGGAAAATATAATACTCTGGTGTACTTTTTAACTACAACTCACGACATCACACCCTTTCATAGATGAAACAATGAACTAAAACTAAAGAACAAAATCATTGCCGGCAAATCATAACCATTTTAACCATACTGAAGTTCATTGTTACTATTTTTGGGCATCGTATGAAAATTTTCTTTGCGTTAGATCATATTGAATTTACGTGTTTGGTAATTGAACTTAATACCCACATTCAGTTCATAAAGTGTTTGACACATACTTAACAAAAGGAAAATTTAATTGGGATTTGGAAAATTTCGAAAAAAAAATAATCAAACTGAACTATAACATAAATAAATAATTTTTTTCCAATAAACATAAGTTAAATTTAGCGTTATTTTAGCTACAAATTTATATTCAGTGTTTTAAGACCGTTTGCATAAATGCAGAAAGTTTTTACCACTGACAAATATTTTAGAGAGAGAGATGCGAGTAATACGATTGTGTTTTGTATAGTAAACGATAGTAACAGGATGGGTGGAGGAGTGTGGTGGGAAAGTATAGTTAAAGTTATTATAATTTGTCAAAGTAATATTATACTATTTCGTTTAAGAACATTTAGAACAATAAATAATATTGTTACGAATTTGATAATTATAGATTTAAGTTTATTTAAATTAGTTTCCGTTAATTTAAATTTCAAATTGTAACGATAAAATTTCGTTATAACTTGTTGGAATCATCTATTCATTTTCTAGCACTTTCCTGAATTTCTTTTATGTTCTTTTGTTTGCTTATTTTCATGTAAGTTCTTACTCTCTTTGATAACAACCCCTTTGTTTTGTTATTTTGCATTCTCATTTCATCTCATTGTATATTGTCATTGTTTTTGTTCTTGTAGTAATGCGAGCGCATATCTATGTGAGTGTGTATGTGTTTGGCAGCCACCAGATGAATGACTTAATGGTCGTAGATCCTTCTATCATTGTCTAAGAATGTTCTGGCGTTGCCAGAATATTGTAGTGCTACCAGAATGTTCTCGAATTGCCACACCGTCATAGTCTTAATTAAAGTCAGTCTTAATTAAAGCGTCAAACGAATAACTTCAGTGTGAACGAATTGTAAAGTGTGAAGTCATAGTAAATAAATTGTAGATTGTCGTTATTTAAAAGAACTGTGTTTTAATTGTCGGGTAATTAAAAACGCCTAAATATAAAAACGTAACAATTGGTGTCAGAAGTGGGATAACGAAAAAAAAAATCTACAATGAAGTTTAATGAGCTTCGAGTGGAAGACTTAAAAAAGGAATTGAGCAAACTGGAGCTGCCGACAACAGGCAATAAGGCCCAGCTTCAAAAGCGTCTACTGGAAGAGTTTGAACGGCGTAATATGGACATTGCGACGCATGAGTTTGATTATAAGGAAGACATTGATGAATCAATACTCGTCAATACAAGCAGTGTAGAAACTCCATCTGTGGCTTCGAATGTTGTGGATTACACATCAATGCTCAATGCTTTGAGCAAAATGATGGAAGAAAATTCTAGAAAAATGGAAGAAAATTCTAGAAAATTGCTGAAAGAAAATGCCCTACAAATGGAAGCAAATTCTAGAAAAATGGAAGAAAATTCTAGAAAATTGGAAGAAAAATTCGACGAAAATTCTAGAATGGTCAACGAAAAATTACAACAAATTTCTGAAGGCATGGAGAAACGTGTGGACCATATAGAAAATCAAATTGTGGAATTGGATAAGAAAGTTCTTTCCGTGGATGAGAAAATTATGGTTCATGATGAGAAGTTTCTGCACATCGAGAAAAAAATGTCAGAGCTGGAAATTAAAGGTGGTCCAGTGCGCGTCATCGAGGGCTCAAAAATCAAAACTCCTGTTTTCGATGGCTCAACGTCATTTGATGTCTTCAAATTCCAATTCGAAATGGTTGCTTCTAGAAATTTGTGGAATGACGATGATAAAGCAATTGAACTTCTATTGGCATTAAAGGGCAATGCTGCTGATGTGATACAAAGCATTCCCGCTGTTTCTAGAAATAACTATAATGAAGTAATAGCGGCGCTTCAACGCAAGTATGGTGGAGAGCACAAGCAAGACATCTTTAGAATGGAATTAAGAGGTAGAGTCCAGAAATCAAACGAGACTCTACAAGACTTTGCAACAGAAGTTGAGCGGTTGGTGCTACTGACATACCCAGGAGAGAGTCACCCACTTGTGGACCGCATCAAAATTGAGACCTTTGTGAATGGCATTCGAGACCCAGACATAAAATGTGCAACATATGCGTCACAAAAGGCTACATTCGCAGAAACAGTAACATTTGCACTTGCGCAAGAAACTGCGAGATTGCTGGCACGGCCTCAAATTCACAAAGTACGCAGAGTAGAGACCGAGTGTGAAGAATCGAAATCTATCATTGACTCGATGAAAGAGGCAATGAAGCAGGTAATGCAAGAATTGAAACAGGATGCAACTAAATCCCGTATCAAATGCTATAACTGTGATAAGACGGGACATCTAGCTCGAGAATGCAAAGCACGACGCAAACGGTCAAGATCCACATCACCATCTCCATTAAACAATAACCATAAGAAGGTGACCCCACAGTCAAGTGGGTCACCTTTAAACTAAATCGAGCTAGTTCAGCGGGGCAAGAGCTGGCTCCCACAGACAATGGCCCCACCATCTCCATAGCAATAGTTCAACAGAAAAATAACAATTTAACTATTGCGGGTGTTATTAATGGCGACAAGCGTACTTTGACGTTGGATACTGGTGCATCAAAGTCTATCATTAGATCTGATTTAGTAAAAGGAAAAGTAACACCACTGATTGGAGTCAAGCTACGCACGGCTACAGGGGAACCCGCAACCGTATATGGAAAGGTCACCGTAAAATTAACTATTGCTAACAAATCCGTTACTTATGATTTCATTGTGGCCGATATAGTAGACGAAGTTATAATTGGAGCGGATTTCATGATTGCTTTTGGTCTCAATTTGGATATGAAGCGTCGTGTAATGACATGGTGCGATGCCGAAATAACGGTAAACGTGGGATACGACGGGAATACACCTGTCAGACGTTTGACAACGAGCCAGTCAGAGTCTATACCACCGAATGCCGAAGCAATTATATGGGTTTCTATGAATGGAGATTGTGAAGTCGGCCAATTGTGGGTTGTTGAACCAGCAGAAAACAAAAGCAACAACATCTTGATAGCAAATGCCCTGGTAACAACGAACGAAGAGAGACTAATACCAGTTCGTGTCTTGAACTTGTCTGACAATCACGAGCAAATTGTAAAATTTTCTGACATTGGCAAATGTACACCAGCCGAGGCAATAGTCAATTTGGAAGGCAACTCATCAAAGACACATGGAGCAGTGAGAAAACATCTAGAAGCGTATGTCGAGGCTTGGACACGTCATCTATCGCCGTCAGAGAGAAATAAAGCCAAGCAATTGTTGTGGAAAAACGCCTGTGCTTTTGCTTCTGAAAAGGGAAATCAAGGAAGAACATCTGTAGTGAAACATGAAATTAAAACCGCAGAAGAAAGGCCCATAAAACAGGCACCACGAAGTGTTCCCCTGGCAAAAAGAGACGAAGTTCAAAAGCTCATAAAGGAAATGGCGGAGAGTGGAGTGATCGAGCCATCATCAAGTCCTTGGTGTTCCCCAGTTGTGCTGGTCAAAAAGAAAGATGGAAGTACCCGATTCTGCGTGGACTACAGAAAACTGAATGATGTCACCAAAAAGGACAGTTATCCGCTTCCACGCATTGATGACACGTTGGACACACTAGCCGGAACAACATGGTTTTCTACGCTTGATTTGCAGAGTGGATATTGGCAAGTAGAGATCGCCGAGAAAGACAAGGAAAAGACGGCTTTTGGGGTTAATGGCGGTCTCTGGCAATTCAATGTAATGCCGTTCGGGCTCTGCAACGCTCCGGCTACCTTCGAAAGATTGATGGAGCGGGTACTGAAGGGGTTGCACTGGAAGTCGTGCTTGATATACTTGGACGACATCATAGTGATGGGCAAAACATTTGACGAGCACCTTAAGAACTTGAAAGACGTTATCCAGCAATTGTCAGCCGCTGGTCTACGCCTTAACGCAAAGAAATGCTCCCTTTTCCAGCGGGAAGTTAAATACCTGGGTCATCATGTGACTGCAGAGGGCATATCCACCGATGAAGACAAAATCCAAGCTGTCAGAGATTGGCCACGACCCCGAAATCTCCACGAATTAAGAAGTTTCCTTGGGTTATGTACATATTACCGACGATTCGTCCCAAACTTCGCCAGCATCGCCGCTAGTCTCCACAAATTGACGCAAAAAGGTCAGAAGTTCCAGTGGAGCGACGAACAGGAGGATTCATTCCAACATTTAAAAGAACTTTTATGTTCAGCTCCTGTTCTAGCGTATCCTATTCCGGCCGAAAAATTTGTTTTGGATACAGATGCTAGCGCGCATGGTATTGGAGGTGTGCTATCCCAACAGATAGACGGCAAGGAGAAGGTCATCGGATATTTCAGCCGAACGTTGTCCAAGCCCGAAAAGAACTACTGTGTAACGCGACGAGAGCTGCTAGCCGTCATAGAGAGTGTAAAACATTATCATAAATATTTGTATGGACAACACTTCTTGCTCAGGACTGATCACTCAGCTCTACGATGGTTGCTCCAATTCAAGAATCCGGAAGCTCAACTGGCACGTTGGATCGAGAGGCTCCAAAGCTATGATTTCAGTGTCGAGCATAGAAAAGGTGGAAAACACGGTAACGCTGACGCTTTGTCACGTCGACCTTGCAGTATAGAATGCAAGCACTGCTCGAAGGCTGAACACAAGGAGGAGATTGTTGATATTCGGCTGTTACACGTCGAATCTGGAGTGGACTGGCCAACAGAACAGCGTAAAGATCCCATTTTGAACAAAATTATTTCGGCAAAGGAAGAGAACAAGAAGCCCAGTAAGAAGATGGCAAGAGCAGCCGAAATTTGATCATCGTTCCAGATTCCAAAATAAGAGATGTTTTGGCGGAGTTCCATAATGGTCCCAGTGGAGGTCATCTGGGAATAACCAAAACCGCCGAGAAAGTGAAGCAACGATTCTACTGGGTTGGATGCCAGAAATCAATTGCTGAATGGGTAGCCAATTGCGAGAAGTGCATGAAGGCGAAAGGTCCAACAAGGAAAAGTCGAGGTCCTATGCAAGAATATAGACCAGGAGCCCCGTTTGAAAGAATAGCAATGGACGTGGCAGGCCCTTTCCCAGTAAGTGATTCTGGAAACCGTTATGTCCTTGTGGTCATGGATTACTTCAGCAAATGGCCGGAGGAGTATGCAATTCCAAACCAAGAAGCAAAAACGATTGTGGATGTTGTCAACAAAAACTGGATATGTCGCTACGGTGTGCCGTCCGAGATTCACTCAGACCAGGGAAGAAATTTTGAATCGGCCATATTCAAAGAGATGTGTGAATCCCTTGGTATCAAGAAAACGAGGACTACACCATTACATCCACAATCCGATGGCATGGTAGAAAGGTTTAATCGCACTCTGGAGGAACATCTTCGAAAAGTAGTGGACAACGGCCAGAGGGACTGGGACGAGCATATACCAAAGTTTTTGCTGTCGTATAGATCTGCCATTCATGATTCCACCTCTCGAACACCTGCCAATGTTCTATTCGGAACTGAGTTGAAGTTGCCTGGTGATCTGATATTCGGTGCTAAACCTAATGAGCTCGCCATGGAAGAAAACAGAAACGACATCCCAAACACTTTCGGTGAAGTTCACGAATCAGTGCGCAACAAAATAAAAATGGTCAGCAACAGAATGAAGGCGAGATACGATCGTGCTGTAAATACTGAAGGCTTCCAAGAAGAAGAATTGGTTCTGCTATTTAACCCGCAACGAAAGAAAGGATTGTGTCCTAAACTGCAAACACAGTGGGAAGGCCCATACAAAGTCATCAAGAAGATCAATGATGTTGTATACCGGATTCAGAAGGACGACAGCCCTAGATCAAAGATGAAAGTTGTACATCTGGAACGATTGGCTCCTTACGGAACAGGTTCCGTGCCTGTTCGGGACGAACAGGCTTAAGCGGGAGGCAGTGTTAGGAATTTGATAATTATAGATTTAAGTTTATTTAAATTAGTTTCCGTTAATTTAAATTTCAAATTGTAACGATAAAATTTCGTTATAACTTGTTGGAATCATCTATTCATTTTCTAGCACTTTCCTGAATTTCTTTTATGTTCTTTTGTTTGCTTATTTTCATGTAAGTTCTCACTCTCTTTGATAACAACCCCTTTGTTTTGTTATTTTGCATTCTCATTTCATCTCATTGTATATTGTCATTGTTTTTGTTCTTGTAGTAATGTGAGCGCATATCTATGTGAGTGTGTATGTGTTTGGCAGCCACCAGATGAATGACTTAATGGTCGTAGATCCTTCTATCATTGTCTAAGAATGTTCTGGCGTTGCCAGAATATTGTAGTGCTACCAGAATGTTCTCGAATTGCCACACCGTCATATATAAAAGCGCTCGCATGCTGCTAACGAGTCAGTCTTAATTAAAGCGTCAAACGAATAACTTCAGTGTGAACGAATTGTAAAGTGTGAAGTCATAGTAAATAAATTGTAGATTGTCGTTATTTAAAAGAACTGTGTTTTAATTGTCGGGTAATTAAAAACGCCTAAATATAAAAACGTAACAATATTGTTATTTACGGATATATAGGCTTTTTAATAGAGCTCATTTTGGATAACTGCAAAGACATTCTATTATTATTTTTGCTTAATATTCAAAATGATAATTTTTTCGTAGTTATAGAGGAAACTTGAATCAGCAGCCAAAAAAGATAACAAAAACAATTTTTATTATATTTTATAATTGATGAATATTTTATAAATAACATTTTGTCCAAAATTTGATATTTATAATTTTTAAAATACTCGACTTCCACATGGCAAATATGAAAAGGAGAATGGAAATATTTTGATGAGGTACACTGAAAAAAAGTATGCCTGGTTCCATAGATTTTGTCTTTACACTAATTATTTTGGTATTGATTCCGAGCCAAAGAAGCGGATTATTGAAGTATGTTAAGGATAAATTTAACACACCATTCTCTTTTAAATTTGAGTTTTGCGAACTTGATTCTAGGAAAATTTGAATTGAATTTATTCGTTTATTATGCTATTTTCTTCATATGCTATCAAAGCCGTTTTAAAGCGTGTTAACGAAATATCATATATGTTATTTGCAAATTTCGACTCGACTTCAAGCAGAAATTATGATATGTTTCAAGTGAAAAGAGTCTTTAAAATAAAACATTGAAAAATATCTCATATTTTTGAATGTGTTTTCCTTTGTTTTCAAGATGCAAAAAGACAATTTCAATGATTTTAAAGGATTTTAAAGGATTTTCACAATTATTAAAGACACATTGACCTTAGTGAACAACATTTTCTTTCATGTTAAGATAACCATTTTCGAAAGAGAACAAACGGCTTTTTGAAAAGTTTTCTAACTTTTGGACGAGGACAAAAATTTTATATATGCGTCATCTATGATAAGCAAAAAACACATTCGTATTTTAAGGGGCGAGAAATCTTTGGCCGGAGTTAGTTAAAACAAGACAATAATAGGATTGAGTTACGATTGAGGGGAGTGTGGTGTGGGGAGTGAAAATTTAATATTTCTTAATAAAAGCGTTTGCTTCCAAAATACAAAAACAAGTTGAACAAATTAACTTTATTGTTTTTGTAAATTCAGAAAAATTTGAAACCAAATTAAAATATATGAAGATTGCATTATAAAAGTCATCATAGAAAATTTATGGGTAAATGTAAGAGTTTCTTTTATTTAATAGCCTTTATTTTGAATTGAATTCTAATTGTATTAAATTTCAAAATACATTATCGAGGAGAAAACAATTTTTGTTCGTTTAATAGTAGGAAATTATTATTAAAATAGTGTAAGAAAATCTGATTCGAAATATATATATACACAATTTTTCAAAAACAAAAGTGTGGCTACATTTGTATAAATCGTGAGGCACATGTCAAAAATTAAAAAAAAAAATATATGGCTACATGTGTATAAATTGTTACACAGTTGTATAAATTGCCACATATATTTTATTCTGTATCAATTTAACTTTACTTGCACACACTTCTTCTGATAATTGATAACAACTTGAAGAAAATTGCTTAGGTAAGGTGATACAGACACAAGAAAAACTGGCGTCGCTAAAGCTTCATATAATCTAGGACCTTTATACCACCGTTAAAGGCTTACAATGCACTCGAGTTTCGAGTGCCGGGAAGGCTAGTATATATATTAATACGCTACACTTTTTTTTGGGTACATATTGTGAGCGTGCGAGGTGGTGTTGTATGCTAAATTTGGTATCAAATGAAAGGTAATTTTCTGTAGATATGGCGAATCGTTTTTATTTTTTAAATTGATGCATTTTTTAAGGAGAAAATTGCATTTTTCTAAAATTATTGACGTTGTTGTCGTTGTTGTGTTGTAGTTTGAGAGTGAGAGCGAGAGAGTTGTTGTTTGGTTTGTTGTAGAGTGTGGGTGCGTGTGGGTGTGTGTGCATTGCCTGTTGGCTTTTGTTATGCTGGCATGGGGGAGAGTAAGTTTGAGAGTGATAATGTGAGAGTTGATTGGGAGCTAAAGCAATGGGAATAATAGAATTGTACGATGGGTGGGTGGGGGAGTGTGGTGGGTGGTTTGATGTTTTACGTAGTAAAGTGATCACTTAGCCGTATATATTTCTAAAGTCGTTACAAATAGAAAAGTAATATTAACTGATTTTGTTAAAGAAAATTTAGAACAATACAATACACAATTTTAGTTAAAATTTATTTAAGGCTAGGGATATAGGGATGCCATATACGGATATATGGCTACTACAATAGGGGTATATTTTCGATAAGTATGGACATTAATATCACTAACTTTTGAGGTTTTTCTATGAAAAAAAAATGTATAAGTAAAAGAGAATAAAATGTTCGTATGAAATCTTTGTGAACATGTTAAGACTTTTTGCATAAACATAGAGCGGATTCACTTCGAGATATATTTGTAAATTGAAGTTTATTTTACGAAAATACATATATTTGAGAATTATATCATTATGCCAATATGTTCCCTAATTAAGGTGATGATTAAAACATTGTCTGCAAAATCGGAAGGATGTCATGTTTCAAATTATCGAGACCGGCTACATGACAAATATGAGAAGGCGATCGTGGTAAATTTGATAAGGTCAATTTAGAGATGATTTAACTATGGACAGATTGGTAATGAGTACGATGAAATTTTAACCTACACAAAAAAAAAAGAAAATATAGGTTTTTTTTTGGAAAATTTTAGTACATTGTTTTTTTTTTTCATTGCAACATGTTACAAATAAATGAATACGTTTTGTGGAATTGAAGAAAATTTGTTACAAGTATTAATGTTTTTTTCTATTGTCTAAGAAAATTTCACATGTTAAAGGAAAATATTGGATTTAAAAATTGTTAAAATGTCTATAGCGCTGTACGAAGTTCAAGACAGGTACAATTGTAGTAAAATTTACTTATTTGATAGACTTATGAACTCAATTTAAGTAAACTTCTCTCATTTTAGGATAATATGAACTATTTTATTTTTTAATAAAATTATGTATTATATTTGTATAAACTTTTATTTTTAATTCACATCAATAAATTAAGCAAAAAATTATTCATATAAGGAACATTTGCTCACATTGGGCAAAATTTAACCAATCTTTATGAACTAGGATAAAGTTCATTTGATATTAGCGCCGCCTTTTTTGAGTGTACTTTCCCAAAATTATTGCTATGCTGGCATGGAGAGTAAGTTTGAGAGTAATAAGGAGAGATGGTATTAGTTGACGGAATGTTTGGTTACATATGAATGTAAATCGAACGATACATATATGTTATGTGAAATTTATGTCAATATGTCAGATAATGCTTAATATAATATTATCTCTAAACTTGAAGGACATCATTTTTAAGATACTCGAGTAATACTACATTTAAAAACATGAAAATATGGATGAAACAATTGTGATGTGAGAATTACGAAAATTTACTAAATAATCGGTTTGCATGACTGGTTGTAAATGCACCGATCTAAAGATCTATCCCAAATAGAAGACGATCGGACTTAAATACATGTATGGAAAGATGGGACAACAGACACAGCTAACCCAATTTTGAATGTATTTCTTAGGATTCGATTTTAAGTAATTGGTACTGTTTGTTTGACTTAGGATAGAATTGATGGGGAGACGAGAGTGAGTTAAAGAAATGACAATAATAGTATAAGGTTTTATAAAACTAAACACTGGGCACATTAGTATGTTGAAAGGTGGTGTGTGGTTTGGGGAGTCAGAATTGAGTTTATTCTTAATGAAAGGGTTTGCTTTCAGTAAAGGAGCAAGGAGCAACAAAAAATTTCAATTTGGTTTTAAAATTAAAATATATGGAAAATGCATTATAAAACTCATCATAGAAAATCGGTGTGTATCCTTAAGAGCACATTTTATTTTATAACCTTTAGTTTTTCAGATTACAAAATATTTTGTGAATTGAAAGAAAGGCAGACACACGAACTCGAATGAATTTTGGTTTTTCAATTTTTGAAAGTTCGTTTCGTTTGTATGAGAATACATTAATTATCAAATATGAACATTTCCAAATTTTTGGCCTGAGAATTCATTCAAATGTTAACATCGTTTGTAATTTCTTCTTGACACATATTGTATATGTTCGTTTATTACTCGACAACAAAATATGAAGTGACTGGCATTTCGAAATAGAGAAACCAAAATCAATATTCTTTTGTTTGGATTACGAAGGAAAGATTTCGTTCAATATACAGGAACAGGGCGTAAGTGACTTGCCTTAGAAATAGAGGAACAAAAATCAAATCAAAAAGTACTAATTTTGAAAATCATACAAACGACACGAATTTTCAAAAATATAAAAATCCCAAATTCATTCGAATTCGAGTGACTGGCTTATTTCGAATGGGTTTTCGATCGATATACAAGAACAGAACATTAATATTCTGTTGTAGAGTAGCAAACGAACGTATGCAATATGTGTCAATAAAAAAGTAAAAACTTTGTTAAAATTTAAATAAATTCTCAGGCCAAAAAATTTAAAATAATCATCTTTGACAATCAATGTGTGTATTCTCATACAAACAAAACGAAATATCAAAACGTTTTTCGTTTGAATGTGTGTTTCGTTCCATATACAGGTCATAACTACAGCTAAGTGTGTAAATTCTTTGATATGTGGATATAGGGGTCGCTAGAGTTCCATATCATCTAGGACCTTTATACCACCCGTTAGAAGCTTATAATGCACTCGAGTTTCGAGTGCCGGGAAGGCTAGTATATATATTAATACGCTACACTTTTTTTGGGTACATATTGTGGGCGTGTGCGGGGGTATTATGCGATAAATTTGGTATCAAATGAAAGGTAATTTTCTGTAGATATGGCGAATCGCTTTAATTTTTTAAATTTATGCATTTTTCATGGAGAAAATTGCATTTTTCTAAAATTATTGACGTTGTTGTCGTTGTTGTCGTTGTTGTGTTGTAGTATGAGAGTGAGAGCGAGAGAGTTGTTGTTTGGTTTGTTGTAGCGTGTGGGTGTGTGTGCATTGTATGTTGGCTTTTGTTATGCTGGCATGGGGGAGAGTAAGTTTGAGAGTGATAATGTGAGAGTTGATTGGGAGCAATGAGAATAATAGTATTGTAAGATGGTAATAGATAGGGTGGGTGGGGAGTGGGTGGTTTTATGTTTTACGTAGTAAAGTGATCAGTTAGTCGTGTATATTTTCTAAAGGCGCTGGAAATAGTAATTTTGGAAAGTAATATTATATTTAATTTTGTTAAATAATATTTAGAACAATACGTTAAACAATTTTAATTTAATTTTATTTAAGCCTACTTCTATAGGGATGCCATATACGGATATATGGTTGCTATTATTTTGGAAAATTTTAACGATTTTTTTTTAATTGCAACATATTACAAATAAGCGAATTATTTTTGTCAAATTGAAGAAAATGTATTAGAAGTAATAATGTTTTTTGTGTTGTTTAAGAAAATTTCATATGTTGAAAGAAAAAATTGGATTCAAAAAATATTAAAATGTCTTTAGCGCTGTACGAAATTCAAGGCAGGTAAAAGTTTTGTAAAATGTACTCATTTGAGAGGCTTATGAACACAATTTAATCAAACTTCTCCCATTTTAGGAAAATATGAAATATTTTATTTTTTAGTAAAAGTATTTACTATATTTGCATAAAACTTTTTTTCTTATTTTTAGTACACGCCAATAAAGTAAGCAAAAAATTATTCACTTGCTCACATTGGGCAAAATTTAACTAAAAGCAACTAATCTTTATGAACTAAAATAAAGTTCAGTTGGTATTAAATCCCCCTTTTTTGATACAGTGTCAGAGTCATTGGTAGAGCATTAATAGTGAGAAGTGAGCGTGTTACAGAAATAGGAATAATAGGATTGGGTGTTATATAGCTAAACACTATTCACAGTACTTTGATGAGAGGAGTGTGGTTGTGGGAGTGAAATATAAGAATGTTAATAAAAGTTTTTGGTTTTAAAATACAAAATTTTGAATCGGTTTTCAAGGTTAATGGCGATTTCGATTCGAATAATAGATCGAAGGAGACTGTCATAATTTTTGCATATAGAATCCCTCAAAACATTATGAATTAATATAAACTTTGGATGGAACTATCGTTTGGGCAAAATAAAGGAAGGAATGAATTAGTGTAACACACGGATACTATTTTTTTCACCCTTATAAATTTATTTATTTTTATAAATTTATTTCTAATTCTACTGAATTCCAATATAAATTATTGAGGCGAATGCACTTTTACTAATTTTAGTTGAAGAGGGTCGGTTAATAAATACGGAAATTTGCGTAAAATTGTCCTAAGGAAATTGTATAACTCTGCGCCACATATATCTTATTCCACATTAATTTAATCAATTACAATATCAATTTCAAAATTTAGAGAAGACAGTTTTAAAGGTAAATAAAAATGCATGTGACACTATTAGTGCAAATCATATGATATGTGTACAAAACTCATTTTTCTGTTTATGAAATAATATTCACTGCCACTTTAAAGAAGTTTGTTTAGGTAAGATGAAGCATACAAATAATAGGGTATGCTTTCAGTACACGAGCCATATTGAATCTATATACACTGAAAAAACAATGAACCCACCAGGAAGAAAACTTTTGAATAATTTTAGAAAATTTTGAATATTTTTAGAAATTTTTAACTAAACAGTATTACAAGCGCTGTCATCGCGCCGATATCACAAAAATAAGTAAATATTTTGCGACAAATTCACGAAAATTTATTAGACATAAATAATTTTTTTCACTTTTTAAAGAAAATTTTGTAGTTTGAAGGAAAAAATTGCAAGAATGTCTTTAGTGACATACGAAGTTCATAATGGACGCTTTTGTAGTAAAATTTACAAATTTGAAGAAATAATGAACTACTTTATGACAAATACGAATTTAGTAAATCTCTGTCCTTAACTTGTGTATAATTTTTTCCCATCTTTTAGTTCATTTAACTAACGTACGCAAAAAATTATTAGAGTAAATGAAACTTTCACAAAATATAAGAAGTTCATGAACTAAAATATAGTTAAATTGGCTTTAGTGAAATAGTGAGTTCACTTTTTTTTGAGTGTATATACTAATATCCTAAATTTTAAGTTAACAAAAAATTTGGTTTCGAAAATAAAATATATGGAAATTACATTATAAAAATCATCATAGAAAATCTGTGTGTATCTTTAGGAGCCTCTTTTATTTAGGAACCTTTAGTTTTTCACATTAAAAACATTTTGTTGTTTTATTTAAAGACTGTTGGTTTAAAAGTAAGGAAATGGTTTTCAAATTAGTGTATGCCAATAGTGTTTTTTTATCATTTTTCGATAAAGATGGGTATTAAATTCACATTATCGATGTAAAAAAGCCTTTTTCGCTGTTAGTTTTCTTTAATAATTCATTTTAAAGAAAAAAAATTTACAATTATTTTTATTTTAGCCTAATAGTAATGAGGACTGAATTTTTTAAATTTATGCTTTGGACAATTCCCCACCAAATTACGATATTTTTTTTTCAAAAAAGTTATAATTTCTTATTGTTGTTTCAGATTTATTCTCAATTTTAGCGGATGAACTCGACCTTTATACCCAAAAACTTTCGAAAAAGTGAGGCTACATTTGTATAAATAGTGCGCCACTTATATCATACTCCGATTAACTTTACTTGCATACAATATATAAGAACAATGTAAAATATCAGTTACAGAATTCAGAGAAGACTATTTTAAAAACTAACTAACGAGAAGTGTATAAATTGTATGATATAGAGTTCGCTAGAGTTCCATATCATCTAGGACCTCTATCCCACCGTTAATGGCTTACAATGCACTCGAGTTTCGAGTGCCGGGAAGGCTAGTATATATATTAATACGCTACACTTTTTTTTGGGTACATATTGTGGGCGTGTGCGGGGGTATTATGCGATAAATTTGGTATCAAATGAAAGGTAATTTTCTGTAGATATGGCGAATCGCTTTAATTTTTTAAATTTATGCATTTTTCATGGAGAAAATTGCATTTTTCTAAAATTATTGACGTTGTTGTCGTTGTTGTGTTGTAGTATGAGAGTGAGAGCGAGAGAGTTGTTGTTTGGTTTGTTGTAGCGTGTGGGTGCATGAGGGTGGGTGTGTGTACATTGTGTGTGGCTTTTGTTATGCTGGCATGGGGGAGAGTAAATTTGAGAGTGATAATTTGAGAGCTAAGCAATGGGAATAATAGGATTGTGAGATGGTAATAGATTGGGTGGGTGGGGGAGTGGGTGGTTTTAAATTTTACGTAGTAAAGTGATCAGTTAGCCGTGTCTATTTTACTTATTTTGTTAAAGAAAATTTAAACAATAAATTACATTATTTTAATTTAAATTTATTTAAGCCTGCTGCTATAGGGATGCCATATACGAATATATGGTTGTTACAATAGGGGTATATTTTGGATAACTATAAATTTCATACGACAATGTAAAGGAGAATAAAATGTTCGTATGAAATGTTTATGTACATTCACAGAAAAAGTAAACTGTTTTATAGCAAGAATGAACTAAATAAATTACACCGTTCGAAAGTTGAAATAATTTTTATCTTATATTTCAGATTTTCACAAAGCGTTGTTAAAACCAGGAAGATTTAATACTCTGGTGTATTTTTTAACTACAACTCACGATATTACGCCCTCTCATAGAAGAAAAAAGTAAAAAAATCATTGGCGACAATTCATAACCATTTTAACCATACTGTAGTTCATTGTTACTATATTTGGGCATCGTATGAAAATTTCCTTTTGCATTAGATCATATTGAATTTACGTGTACGGTCATTGAACTATACCCACGTTTAGTTCATGAAATTTTTGACACATACTTAATAAAATTTCATTGGAATTTGGAAAACTTCGAAAATAATAATAAAATTGAACTACATACAAACAATTTTTTTTTTCAATAAAAATAAGTTAAATTTAGCGTTAGTTTAGCTAAAAATTTAACCAAAATTTACTATAGAAATAAAATTTTAACAAAATTTTCTATAGAAACAATATTTTGAGAGAGCAGTGATTGAGGGAAGAGAGGGAGTTTTAGCAATGGGTGTAAAAGAATGGTTTTTTGTATAGACAAATGATTGTAGTAGATAATTTGGGTGGGAGAGTGAAATGGACGGCTTTGTATTTTAGTATTTAAATGATCACACCCTCAAAAAAAATCGCTTCTTTAACATATGTTCCAAACATATTTTGCAGGAAGCACATATATTATTGCATACTGCCGAAACATTAATATGTTTGTTTTATGTGAACATATTATATGTTTGGAAGCATTTTGAGCCAAAAATATTATATGCTTGGAAGAATTTTCCCAAACACGATTGTGCTCATTCCCTAACATACTCGTAATTTTCACTTCCACGAAATTTTTTAGTTATTGGCACCTTTCTCTGTAATACAAATAATGTTGAAGAAATTATTCACTTTTATAAATTTTTTAAATTTTACCTTTCGCCTGCACGGAGAATCGAACCGAGGACCATACAGTTTGTAAGCCAACACACTATCCACTGGGCTACGTAGCTGTTATAGTCACCAGTAGATACTTATCGTTTTAAGTTACATTTATATAACATAGTTTGCAGCGCCCAAGTTACATATGCAAACCCCCAGACCTACATAAAAAATGAGTTACCTGATAAAATTGATGAATTGCTTAAAGAAATTCAAAAGCCAGACAGTAACCCAATACCGTATCCGGTATTGGGCAAACCATAATATTTCCATTTAATTCAAATAATAAGCAGAATTTATATTTAAGTCAAACGTTAGCATAGTAAGCAAAATTGTAAAATTAAGAAATAAGTTGATTTAATGAAAACAAATAAAGAATGAGTCTGATCTGGGCATTTGATCGAAACACAACGTACACCTTTATTTAATTTTTTAAAAAACCCCGGAACTCGGTAAAACACAAAATTGGCGCAGTCGGTAGGATCCTTAATAAAACGTATATAAGGATCCAGTGATACGAATCGGGTTAATAAAAAATAAATAAGTTGTGAAAAAAATATATAAAACTTTTTACAGTGAACTCTAAAAAATAATTAAAGTGGACACCACTCAAAAAGAAGTGCAGTGAACATTTATAATTAAGATAACACTAAAAAGAAAATAAAGAAATAAAACTTTTTACAGTGAACTCTAAAAAATAATTAAAGTGGACACCACTCAAAAAGAAGTGCAGTGAACATTTATAATTAAGAGAACACTAAAAAGAAAATAAAGAAAGAAAGCTTTTTACAGTGAACTCTACTAAATAATTAAAGTGAACACCACTCGAAAAAGAAGTGCAGTGAACATTTATAATTAAAGAGAACGCTAAAAAGAAAATAAAATTGGTGAAGTGAAAACTTAAGAATATCAACTGAAGCCACAGAAGAAAAAGGTCTCTGTGCAGTACCACCAAAGAAACTAAAGTCACAGAAAACAAATTTTCTGTGCAGTGAACACTAAATTGTTAGAAAACAAACAAAATTTTCACAAAAAATAAAAGGCAACGAGCTTTCGATCAAAACAGGATGACCGAAGGACAGACTCAATTACCACCAGTAGAGCTAGTGGAGGAGCTAGCCAGGAAGGATCAACAACTGGAGCAAATGCGACAGGCATATCTAGAACTTCGTAACAACGTAGATGGAGGCCAAAGGGAAAGCATCCTAAAAATGATAAATAGCCTTCCCACATTTACCGGAGTTGGAGAAATCACCATAAATTCATTCTTTAGCAACATAGAGTACTTGCTGTCAACAATCACCAACCATGAAACTAGAAAAGAGGCAGTCAGGACTATATTCTACAGAGTTATTCAAGGACCAGCAAAAAATGTAATAATCAACATCCCCGAACCGGATAACTGGTTGCTGATCAAGGAAACCCTGAAGCTGAGGTACCGACCAGATGTAGAGCCCCATCAACTTTACAAAAAAGTAGCAAATCTTAAAGTAAATACGGTGAGTGAACTCATGATTGAAATTCAAGACATTAAATATAAGGCGGACGAACTGACTGTATACTATGCGGACGACCACTATCTTGACCTATCAAATATGGACAGTATATTAGTAAACACAATAAAAGAAATGACGCAGGGAATATTGTTGGATAAAATTTACAATGAAGTTAATTTGAATAATATATTGAAAATCATGACAAGTAGGCGATTTGAAGACAGTTGTATTCGGACAGAATATAGGAAATTTAAAACAAAAGAAAATAGATTAGAATTTGCAGGGAATAGAAAAAATCAATTTCATGAAGATTATAGAAACAGAAACCAGTATCAACGGTATAACAATGAATCAGGACAATATAGGCAAAATAATTATCGCGAATATAATAATAATAACCATGGCCAAAATTACTACAAAGGAAATAATAATAATAATTGGTATAACAACTATAGGGATAATAATAATTATAAAGGAAATTTATACAATCATAGGCCCAATAATTCTGGAAAATTCCATAGACCAATGACAGGAAACCCTGGGCAGAATTCTGGCCAATATCGCCAGAATGCGTTCAGGCAAGGTCAGGTTGAACCAATGGAAGTTGATAATATTCAGAGTAGTAGAAGTAATTTCCAACAGGCAGGACACCCTGACCCGCAGACTGGCCAAAATCGCTTAGTCTCAGTCAGGCAAAGCCAGGAAAGAACTTTTCAAAATAATGAAGGAAGGGAAATAAATAATTGCGTTTTTTTTACGAAACCACATCGGAGTGGTTGCCTAAAATAATTATGATAATTGACGGTAAAAAATATAATGCTCTTATAGATACCGGAGCAAGCTTTAGTTTAATAAATAATGAAGTTAATAATTTTCCTAAAACAAAACTAAGAAATCCAATAATATTTAGTACAATTACAAATGAAGATTCAATAAAATACGAAGTCATTACAAAAGCACCACAAGAATTTAATTTGCCAAACAATGCCAGAGTGAGATGGAAATCAGCTCCACTCATTGGACGAAATTATGATTTCATCATCGGAATGGATATATTAAAATTTTTGAACGCGAAAATAAATATTGAAGAAAGAAAAATTATTTTAAATGACAATGAAATTCAATTTATAAATAAACCTTTTAATTTTGAGCAAATTTATACGCTAGAGGGATCAGATTTAGAAAGATTAAAGCTAGATCATCTAAACGAGGAAGAATACAAGGAAATCTCACTTTTAATAAAACAATTCAAAAATCTACTCTATAAAGAAGGTGACCAATTAACAAATACTACTGAAATTCAACATGAAATTAAAACAACAACACAACAACAAATTAATTCAAAATTATACAGATATCCGCCTCAACATGAAATGGAAGTAAGAAAACAAATACAAGAAATGGAAGAACAAGGGATCATTCAAAAAAGCTATTCTAGATACTCAAGTCCATTAATTGTAGTGCCGAAGAAAATAGATAATTCTGGACAAAAGAAATTCCGATTGGTAGTAGACTATAGAAAATTAAACGAAGTTACAATCGATGACAAATATCCTCTCCCGAATATTGATTCAATCCTGGATAAATTAGGACGAGCTCAGTATTTTACAACATTAGATTTAGCAAAAGGTTATCACCAAATTTTAGTAAAACAGGAAGATAGAGAAAAAACTGCGTTTGTAACACCTCACGGTTTATATGAATTCGTAAGAATGCCGTTTGGATTAAAGAATGCGCCCGCAACATTTCAACGGCTCATGAACGAAATTTTGAGGGATTTTATAAATAAAACATGCGTAGTTTATTTAGACGATATTCTTATTTTTAGCACCACATTGCAAGAACATGTAAAAGCTATTAGAAATATATTCAAGGTTTTAGAAAGTAAAAATTTAAAAATCCAAATTGACAAATGTAATTTTATGCGGAAAGAAACGGAATTTTTAGGACACATTTTAACGAAAGACGGAATGAAACCAAATCCCAACAAAATTAAAGTTATTCAAAATTTAGAGTTACCAAAAACAGAGAAACAGATAAAAAGCTTCTTAGGACTAACAGGTTATTATCGTAAATTTGTAAAAAATTATGCTAAAGTAGCACAACCAATCACTAAATATTTGAAAAAAGGTGTTAAAATTAATCTAAAAGACCCCACTTATATAGAAGCGTTTGAAAAATTAAAAATATTAATAAGCTCACATCCAATTTTACGTTATCCGAATTATGATAAACAATTTACAGTCACAACGGACGCATCAAATTACGCTATAGGTGCCGTATTATCTCAGGAAGGACATCCTGTATGTCCTTCCTGAGATAAAGGATTTTCACAATTATTAAAGACACATTGACCTTAGTGAACAACATTTTCTTTCATGTTAAGATAACCATTTTCGAAAGAGAACAAACGGCTTTTTGAAAAGTTTTCTAACTTTTGGACGAGGACAAAAATTTTATATATGCGTCATCTATGATAAGCAAAAAACACATTCGTATTTTAAGGGGCGAGAAATCTTTGGCCGGAGTTAGTTAAAACAAGACAATAATAGGATTGAGTTACGATTGAGGGGAGTGTGGTGTGGGGAGTGAAAATTTAATATTTCTTAATAAAAGCGTTTGCTTCCAAAATACAAAAACAAGTTGAACAAATTAACTTTATTGTTTTTGTAAATTCAGAAAAATTTGAAACCAAATTAAAATATATGAAGATTGCATTATAAAAGTCATCATAGAAAATTTATGGGTAAATGTAAGAGTTTCTTTTATTTAATAGCCTTTATTTTGAATTGAATTCTAATTGTATTAAATTTCAAAATACATTATCGAGGAGAAAACAATTTTTGTTCGTTTAATAGTAGGAAATTATTATTAAAATAGTGTAAGAAAATCTGATTCGAAATATATATATACACAATTTTTCAAAAACAAAAGTGTGGCTACATTTGTATAAATCGTGAGGCACATGTCAAAAATTAAAAAAAAAAATATATGGCTACATGTGTATAAATTGTTACACAGTTGTATAAATTGCCACATATATTTTATTCTGTATCAATTTAACTTTACTTGCACACACTTCTTCTGATAATTGATAACAACTTGAAGAAAATTGCTTAGGTAAGGTGATACAGACACAAGAAAAACTGGCGTCGCTAAAGCTTCATATAATCTAGGACCTTTATACCACCGTTAAAGGCTTACAATGCACTCGAGTTTCGAGTGCCGGGAAGGCTAGTATATATATTAATACGCTACACTTTTTTTTGGGTACATATTGTGAGCGTGCGAGGTGGTGTTGTATGCTAAATTTGGTATCAAATGAAAGGTAATTTTCTGTAGATATGGCGAATCGTTTTTATTTTTTAAATTGATGCATTTTTTAAGGAGAAAATTGCATTTTTCTAAAATTATTGACGTTGTTGTCGTTGTTGTGTTGTAGTTTGAGAGTGAGAGCGAGAGAGTTGTTGTTTGGTTTGTTGTAGAGTGTGGGTGCGTGTGGGTGTGTGTGCATTGCCTGTTGGCTTTTGTTATGCTGGCATGGGGGAGAGTAAGTTTGAGAGTGATAATGTGAGAGTTGATTGGGAGCTAAAGCAATGGGAATAATAGAATTGTACGATGGGTGGGTGGGGGAGTGTGGTGGGTGGTTTGATGTTTTACGTAGTAAAGTGATCACTTAGCCGTATATATTTCTAAAGTCGTTACAAATAGAAAAGTAATATTAACTGATTTTGTTAAAGAAAATTTAGAACAATACAATACACAATTTTAGTTAAAATTTATTTAAGGCTAGGGATATAGGGATGCCATATACGGATATATGGCTACTACAATAGGGGTATATTTTCGATAAGTATGGACATTAATATCACTAACTTTTGAGGTTTTTCTATGAAAAAAAATGTATAAGTAAAAGAGAATAAAATGTTCGTATGAAATCTTTGTGAACATGTTAAGACTTTTTGCATAAACATAGAGCGGATTCACTTCGAGATATATTTGTAAATTGAAGTTTATTTTACGAAAATACATATATTTGAGAATTATATCATTATGCCAATATGTTCCCTAATTAAGGTGATGATTAAAACATTGTCTGCAAAATCGGAAGGATGTCATGTTTCAAATTATCGAGACCGGCTACATGACAAATATGAGAAGGCGATCGTGGTAAATTTGATAAGGTCAATTTAGAGATGATTTAACTATGGACAGATTGGTAATGAGTACGATGAAATTTTAACCTACACAAAAAAAAAAAGAAAATATAGGTTTTTTTTTTGGAAAATTTTAGTACATTGTTTTTTTTTTTCATTGCAACATGTTACAAATAAATGAATACGTTTTGTGGAATTGAAGAAAATTTGTTACAAGTATTAATGTTTTTTTCTATTGTCTAAGAAAATTTCACATGTTAAAGGAAAATATTGGATTTAAAAATTGTTAAAATGTCTATAGCGCTGTACGAAGTTCAAGACAGGTACAATTGTAGTAAAATTTACTTATTTGATAGACTTATGAACTCAATTTAAGTAAACTTCTCTCATTTTAGGATAATATGAACTATTTTATTTTTTAATAAAATTATGTATTATATTTGTATAAACTTTTATTTTTAATTCACATCAATAAATTAAGCAAAAAATTATTCATATAAGGAACATTTGCTCACATTGGGCAAAATTTAACCAATCTTTATGAACTAGGATAAAGTTCATTTGATATTAGCGCCGCCTTTTTTGAGTGTACTTTCCCAAAATTATTGCTATGCTGGCATGGAGAGTAAGTTTGAGAGTAATAAGGAGAGATGGTATTAGTTGACGGAATGTTTGGTTACATATGAATGTAAATCGAACGATACATATATGTTATGTGAAATTTATGTCAATATGTCAGATAATGCTTAATATAATATTATCTCTAAACTTGAAGGACATCATTTTTAAGATACTCGAGTAATACTACATTTAAAAGCATGAAAATATGGATGAAACAATTACGAAAATTTACTAAATAATCGGTTTGCATGACTGGTTGTAAATGCACCGATCTAAAGATCTATCCCAAATAGAAGACGATCGGACTTAAATACATGTATGGAAAGATGGGACAACAGACACAGCTAACCCAATTTTGAATGTATTTCTTAGGATTCGATTTTAAGTAATTGGTACTGTTTGTTTGGCTTAGGATAGAATTGATGGGGAGACGAGAGTGAGTTAAAGAAATGACAATAATAGTATAAGGTTTTATAAAACTAAACACTGGGCACATTAGTATGTTGAAAGGTGGTGTGTGGTTTGGGGAGTCAGAATTGAGTTTATTCTTAATGAAAGGGTTTGCTTTCAGTAAAGGAGCAAGGAGCAACAAAAAATTTCAATTTGGTTTTAAAATTAAAATATATGGAAAATGCATTATAAAACTCATCATAGAAAATCGGTGTGTATCCTTAAGAGCACATTTTATTTTATAACCTTTAGTTTTTCAGATTACAAAATATTTTGTGAATTGAAAGAAAGGCAGACACACGAACTCGAATGAATTTTGGTTTTTCAATTTTTGAAAGTTCGTTTCGTTTGTATGAGAATACATTAATTATCAAATATGAACATTTCCAAATTTTTGGCCTGAGAATTCATTCAAATGTTAACATCGTTTGTAATTTCTTCTTGACACATATTGTATATGTTCGTTTATTACTCGACAACAAAATATGAAGTGACTGGCATTTCGAAATAGAGAAACCAAAATCAATATTCTTTTGTTTGGATTACGAAGGAAAGATTTCGTTCAATATACAGGAACAGGGCGTAAGTGACTTGCCTTAGAAATAGAGGAACAAAAATCAAATCAAAAAGTACTAATTTTGAAAATCATACAAACGACACGAATTTTCAAAAATATAAAAATCCCAAATTCATTCGAATTCGAGTGACTGGCTTATTTCGAATGGGTTTTCGATCGATATACAAGAACAGAACATTAATATTCTGTTGTAGAGTAGCAAACGAACGTATGCAATATGTGTCAATAAAAAAGTAAAAACTTTGTTAAAATTTAAATAAATTCTCAGGCCAAAAAATTTAAAATAATCATCTTTGACAATCAATGTGTGTATTCTCATACAAACAAAACGAAATATCAAAACGTTTTTCGTTTGAATGTGTGTTTCGTTCCATATACAGGTCATAACTACAGCTAAGTGTGTAAATTCTTTGATATGTGGATATAGGGGTCGCTAGAGTTCCATATCATCTAGGACGTTTATACCACCCGTTAGAAGCTTATAATGCACTCGAGTTTCGAGTGCCGGGAAGGCTAGTATATATATTAATACGCTACACTTTTTTTGGGTACATATTGTGGGCGTGTGCGGGGGTATTATGCGATAAATTTGGTATCAAATGAAAGGTAATTTTCTGTAGATATGGCGAATCGCTTTAATTTTTTAAATTTATGCATTTTTCATGGAGAAAATTGCATTTTTCTAAAATTATTGACGTTGTTGTCGTTGTTGTGTTGTAGTATGAGAGTGAGAGCGAGAGAGTTGTTGTTTGGTTTGTTGTAGCGTGTGGGTGTGTGTGCATTGTATGTTGGCTTTTGTTATGCTGGCATGGGGGAGAGTAAGTTTGAGAGTGATAATGTGAGAGTTGATTGGGAGCAATGAGAATAATAGTATTGTAAGATGGTAATAGATAGGGTGGGTGGGGAGTGGGTGGTTTTATGTTTTACGTAGTAAAGTGATCAGTTAGTCGTGTATATTTTCTAAAGGCGCTGGAAATAGTAATTTTGGAAAGTAATATTATATTTAATTTTGTTAAATAATATTTAGAACAATACGTTAAACAATTTTAATTTAATTTTATTTAAGCCTACTTCTATAGGGATGCCATATACGGATATATGGTTGCTATTATTTTGGAAAATTTTAACGATTTTTTTTAATTGCAACATATTACAAATAAGCGAATTATTTTTGTCAAATTGAAGAAAATGTATTAGAAGTAATAATGTTTTTTGTGTTGTTTAAGAAAATTTCATATGTTGAAAGAAAAAATTGGATTCAAAAAATATTAAAATGTCTTTAGCGCTGTACGAAATTCAAGGCAGGTAAAAGTTTTGTAAAATGTACTCATTTGAGAGGCTTATGAACACAATTTAATCAAACTTCTCCCATTTTAGGAAAATATGAAATATTTTATTTTTTAGTAAAAGTATTTACTATATTTGCATAAAACTTTTTTTCTTATTTTTAGTACACGCCAATAAAGTAAGCAAAAAATTATTCACTTGCTCACATTGGGCAAAATTTAACTAAAAGCAACTAATCTTTATGAACTAAAATAAAGTTCAGTTGGTATTAAATCCCCCTTTTTTGATACAGTGTCAGAGTCATTGGTAGAGCATTAATAGTGAGAAGTGAGCGTGTTACAGAAATAGGAATAATAGGATTGGGTGTTATATAGCTAAACACTATTCACAGTACTTTGATGAGAGGAGTGTGGTTGTGGGAGTGAAATATAAGAATGTTAATAAAAGTTTTTGGTTTTAAAATACAAAATTTTGAATCGGTTTTCAAGGTTAATGGCGATTTCGATTCGAATAATAGATCGAAGGAGACTGTCATAATTTTTGCATATAGAATCCCTCAAAACATTATGAATTAATATAAACTTTGGATGGAACTATCGTTTGGGCAAAATAAAGGAAGGAATGAATTAGTGTAACACACGGATACTATTTTTTTCACCCTTATAAATTTATTTATTTTTATAAATTTATTTCTAATTCTACTGAATTCCAATATAAATTATTGAGGCGAATGCACTTTTACTAATTTTAGTTGAAGAGGGTCGGTTAATAAATACGGAAATTTGCGTAAAATTGTCCTAAGGAAATTGTATAACTCTGCGCCACATATATCTTATTCCACATTAATTTAATCAATTACAATATCAATTTCAAAATTTAGAGAAGACAGTTTTAAAGGTAAATAAAAATGCATGTGACACTATTAGTGCAAATCATATGATATGTGTACAAAACTCATTTTTCTGTTTATGAAATAATATTCACTGCCACTTTAAAGAAGTTTGTTTAGGTAAGATGAAGCATACAAATAATAGGGTATGCTTTCAGTACACGAGCCATATTGAATCTATATACACTGAAAAAACAATGAACCCACCAGGAAGAAAACTTTTGATTAATTTTAGAAAATTTTGAATATTTTTAGAAATTTTTAACTAAACAGTATTACAAGCGCTGTCATCGCGCCGATATCACAAAAATAAGTAAATATTTTGCGACAAATTCACGAAAATTTATTAGACATAAATAATTTTTTTCACTTTTTAAAGAAAATTTTGTAGTTTGAAGGAAAAAATTGCAAGAATGTCTTTAGTGACATACGAAGTTCATAATGGACGCTTTTGTAGTAAAATTTACAAATTTGAAGAAATAATGAACTACTTTATGACAAATACGAATTTAGTAAATCTCTGTCCTTAACTTGTGTATAATTTTTTCCCATCTTTTAGTTCATTTAACTAACGTACGCAAAAAATTATTAGAGTAAATGAAACTTTCACAAAATATAAGAAGTTCATGAACTAAAATATAGTTAAATTGGCTTTAGTGAAATAGTGAGTTCACTTTTTTTTGAGTGTATATACTAATATCCTAAATTTTAAGTTAACAAAAAATTTGGTTTCGAAAATAAAATATATGGAAATTACATTATAAAAATCACCATAGAAAATCTGTGTGTATCTTTAGGAGCCTCTTTTATTTAGGAACCTTTAGTTTTTCACATTAAAAACATTTTGTTGTTTTATTTAAAGACTGTTGGTTTAAAAGTAAGGAAATGGTTTTCAAATTAGTGTATGCCAATAGTTTTTTTTTATCATTTTTCGATAAAGATGGGTATTAAATTCACATTATCGATGTAAAAAAGCCTTTTTCGCTGTTAGTTTTCTTTAATAATTCATTTTAAAGAAAAAAAATTTACAATTATTTTTATTTTAGCCTAATAGTAATGAGGACTGAATTTTTTAAATTTATGCTTTGGACCATTCCCCACCAAATTACGATATTTTTTTTTCAAAAAAGTTATAATTTCTTATTGTTGTTTCAGATTTATTCTCAATTTTAGCGGATGAACTCGACCTTTATACCCAAAAACTTTCGAAAAAGTGAGGCTACATTTGTATAAATAGTGCGCCACTTATATCATACTCCGATTAACTTTACTTGCATACAATATATAAGAACAATGTAAAATATCAGTTACAGAATTCAGAGAAGACTATTTTAAAAACTAACTAACGAGAAGTGTATAAATTGTATGATATAGAGTTCGCTAGAGTTCCATATCATCTAGGACCTCTATCCCACCGTTAATGGCTTACAATGCACTCGAGTTTCGAGTGCCGGGAAGGCTAGTATATATATTAATACGCTACACTTTTTTTTGGGTACATATTGTGGGCGTGTGCGGGGGTATTATGCGATAAATTTGGTATCAAATGAAAGGTAATTTTCTGTAGATATGGCGAATCGCTTTAATTTTTTAAATTTATGCATTTTTCATGGAGAAAATTGCATTTTTCTAAAATTATTGACGTTGTTGTCGTTGTTGTGTTGTAGTATGAGAGTGAGAGCGAGAGAGTTGTTGTTTGGTTTGTTGTAGCGTGTGGGTGCATGAGGGTGGGTGTGTGTACATTGTGTGTGGCTTTTGTTATGCTGGCATGGGGGAGAGTAAATTTGAGAGTGATAATGTGAGAGCTAAGCAATGGGAATAATAGGATTGTGAGATGGTAATAGATTGGGTGGGTGGGGGAGTGGGTGGTTTTAAATTTTACGTAGTAAAGTGATCAGTTAGCCGTGTCTATTTTACTTATTTTGTTAAAGAAAATTTAAACAATAAATTACATTATTTTAATTTAAATTTATTTAAGCCTGCTGCTATAGGGATGCCATATACGAATATATGGTTGTTACAATAGGGGTATATTTTGGATAACTATAAATTTCATACGACAATGTAAAGGAGAATAAAATGTTCGTATGAAATGTTTATGTACATTCACAGAAAAAGTAAACTGTTTTATAGCAAGAATGAACTAAATAAATTACACCGTTCGAAAGTTGAAATAATTTTTATCTTATATTTCAGATTTTCACAAAGCGTTGTTAAAACCAGGAAGATTTAATACTCTGGTGTATTTTTTAACTACAACTCACGATATTACGCCCTCTCATAGAAGAAAAAAGTAAAAAAATCATTGGCGACAATTCATAACCATTTTAACCATACTGTAGTTCATTGTTACTATATTTGGGCATCGTATGAAAATTTCCTTTTGCATTAGATCATATTGAATTTACGTGTACGGTCATTGAACTATACCCACGTTTAGTTCATGAAATTTTTGACACATACTTAATAAAATTTCATTGGAATTTGGAAAACTTCGAAAATAATAATAAAATTGAACTACATACAAACAATTTTTTTTTCAATAAAAATAAGTTAAATTTAGCGTTAGTTTAGCTAAAAATTTAACCAAAATTTACTATAGAAATAAAATTTTAACAAAATTTTCTATAGAAACAATATTTTGAGAGAGCAGTGATTGAGGGAAGAGAGGGAGTTTTAGCAATGGGTGTAAAAGAATGGTTTTTTGTATAGACAAATGATTGTAGTAGATAATTTGGGTGGGAGAGTGAAATGGACGGCTTTGTATTTTAGTATTTAAATGATCACACCCTCAAAAAAAATCGCTTCTTTAACATATGTTCCAAACATATTTTGCAGGAAGCACATATATTATTGCATACTGCCGAAACATTAATATGTTTGTTTTATGTGAACATATTATATGTTTGGAAGCATTTTGAGCCAAAAATATTATATGCTTGGAAGAATTTTCCCAAACACGATTGTGCTCATTCCCTAACATACTCGTAATTTTCACTTCCACGAAATTTTTTAGTTATTGGCACCTTTCTCTGTAATACAAATAATGTTGAAGAAATTATTCACTTTTATAAATTTTTTAAATTTTACCTTTCGCCTGCACGGAGAATCGAACCGAGGACCATACAGTTTGTAAGCCAACACACTATCCACTGGGCTACGTAGCTGTTATAGTCACCAGTAGATACTTATCGTTTTAAGTTACATTTATATAACATAGTTTGCAGCGCCCAAGTTACATATGCAAACCCCCAGACCTACATAAAAAATGAGTTACCTGATAAAATTGATGAATTGCTTAAAGAAATTCAAAAGCCAGACAGTAACCCAATACCGTATCCGGTATTGGGCAAACCATAATATTTCCATTTAATTCAAATAATAAGCAGAATTTATATTTAAGTCAAACGTTAGCATAGTAAGCAAAATTGTAAAATTAAGAAATAAGTTGATTTAATGAAAACAAATAAAGAATGAGTCTGATCTGGGCATTTGATCGAAACACAACGTACACCTTTATTTAATTTTTTAAAAAACCCCGGAACTCGGTAAAACACAAAATTGGCGCAGTCGGTAGGATCCTTAATAAAACGTATATAAGGATCCAGTGATACGAATCGGGTTAATAAAAAATAAATAAGTTGTGAAAAAAAATATATAAAACTTTTTACAGTGAACTCTAAAAAATAATTAAAGTGGACACCACTCAAAAAGAAGTGCAGTGAACATTTATAATTAAGAGAACACTAAAAAGAAAATAAAGAAATAAAACTTTTTACAGTGAACTCTAAAAAATAATTAAAGTGGACACCACTCAAAAAGAAGTGCAGTGAACATTTATAATTAAGAGAACACTAAAAAGAAAATAAAGAAAGAAAGCTTTTTACAGTGAACTCTACTAAATAATTAAAGTGAACACCACTCGAAAAAGAAGTGCAGTGAACATTTATAATTAAAGAGAACGCTAAAAAGAAAATAAAATTGGTGAAGTGAAAACTTAAGAATATCAACTGAAGCCACAGAAGAAAAAGATCTCTGTGCAGTACCACCAAAGAAACTAAAGTCACAGAAAACAAATTTTCTGTGCAGTGAACACTAAATTGTTAGAAAACAAACAAAATTTTCACAAAAAATAAAAGGCAACGAGCTTTCGATCAAAACAGGATGACCGAAGGACAGACTCAATTACCACCAGTAGAGCTAGTGGAGGAGCTAGCCAGGAAGGATCAACAACTGGAGCAAATGCGACAGGCATATCTAGAACTTCGTAACAACGTAGATGGAGGCCAAAGGGAAAGCATCCTAAAAATGATAAATAGCCTTCCCACATTTACCGGAGTTGGAGAAATCACCATAAATTCATTCTTTAGCAACATAGAGTACTTGCCGTCAACAATCACCAACCATGAAACTAGAAAAGAGGCAGTCAGGACTATATTCTACAGAGTTATTCAAGGACCAGCAAAAAATGTAATAATCAACATCCCCGAACCGGATAACTGGTTGCTGATCAAGGAAACCCTGAAGCTGAGGTACCGACCAGATGTAGAGCCCCATCAACTTTACAAAAAAGTAGCAAATCTTAAAGTAAATACGGTGAGTGAACTCATGATTGAAATTCAAGACATTAAATATAAGGCGGACGAACTGACTGTATACTATGCGGACGACCACTATCTTGACCTATCAAATATGGACAGTATATTAGTAAACACAATAAAAGAAATGACGCAGGGAATATTGTTGGATAAAATTTACAATGAAGTTAATTTGAATAATATATTGAAAATCATGACAAGTAGGCGATTTGAAGACAGTTGTATTCGGACAGAATATAGGAAATTTAAAACAAAAGAAAATAGATTAGAATTTGCAGGGAATAGAAAAAATCAATTTCATGAAGATTATAGAAACAGAAACCAGTATCAACGGTATAACAATGAATCAGGACAATATAGGCAAAATAATTATCGCGAATATAATAATAATAACCATGGCCAAAATTACTACAAAGGAAATAATAATAATAATTGGTATAACAACTATAGGGATAATAATAATTATAAAGGAAATTTATACAATCATAGGCCCAATAATTCTGGAAAATTCCATAGACCAATGACAGGAAACCCTGGGCAGAATTCTGGCCAATATCGCCAGAATGCGTTCAGGCAAGGTCAGGTTGAACCAATGGAAGTTGATAATATTCAGAGTAGTAGAAGTAATTTCCAACAGGCAGGACACCCTGACCCGCAGACTGGCCAAAATCGCTTAGTCTCAGTCAGGCAAAGCCAGGAAAGAACTTTTCAAAATAATGAAGGAAGGGAAATAAATAATTGCGTTTTTTTTACGAAACCACATCGGAGTGGTTGCCTAAAATAATTATGATAATTGACGGTAAAAAATATAATGCTCTAATAGATACCGGAGCAAGCTTTAGTTTAATAAATAATGAAGTTAATAATTTTCCTAAAACAAAACTAAGAAATCCAATAATATTTAGTACAATTACAAATGAAGATTCAATAAAATACGAAGTCATTACAAAAGCACCACAAGAATTTAATTTGCCAAACAATGCCAGAGTGAGATGGAAATCAGCTCCACTCATTGGACGAAATTATGATTTCATCATCGGAATGGATATATTAAAATTTTTGAACGCGAAAATAAATATTGAAGAAAGAAAAATTATTTTAAATGACAATGAAATTCAATTTATAAATAAACCTTTTAATTTTGAGCAAATTTATACGCTAGAGGGATCAGATTTAGAAAGATTAAAGCTAGATCATCTAAACGAGGAAGAATACAAGGAAATCTCACTTTTAATAAAACAATTCAAAAATCTACTCTATAAAGAAGGTGACCAATTAACAAATACTACTGAAATTCAACATGAAATTAAAACAACAACACAACAACAAATTAATTCAAAATTATACAGATATCCGCCTCAACATGAAATGGAAGTAAGAAAACAAATACAAGAAATGGAAGAACAAGGGATCATTCAAAAAAGCTATTCTAGATACTCAAGTCCATTAATTGTAGTGCCGAAGAAAATAGATAATTCTGGACAAAAGAAATTCCGATTGGTAGTAGACTATAGAAAATTAAACGAAGTTACAATCGATGACAAATATCCTCTCCCGAATATTGATTCAATCCTGGATAAATTAGGACGAGCTCAGTATTTTACAACATTAGATTTAGCAAAAGGTTATCACCAAATTTTAGTAAAACAGGAAGATAGAGAAAAAATGCGTTTGTAACACCTCACGGTTTATATGAATTCGTAAGAATGCCGTTTGGATTAAAGAATGCGCCCGCAACATTTCAACGGCTCATGAACGAAATTTTGAGGGATTTTATAAATAAAACATGCGTAGTTTATTTAGACGATATTCTTATTTTTAGCACCACATTGCAAGAACATGTAAAAGCTATTAGAAATATATTCAAGGTTTTAGAAAGTAAAAATTTAAAAATCCAAATTGACAAATGTAATTTTATGCGGAAAGAAACGGAATTTTTAGGACACATTTTAACGAAAGACGGAATGAAACCAAATCCCAACAAAATTAAAGTTATTCAAAATTTAGAGTTACCAAAAACAGAGAAACAGATAAAAAGCTTCTTAGGACTAACAGGTTATTATCGTAAATTTGTAAAAAATTATGCTAAAGTAGCACAACCAATCACTAAATATTTGAAAAAAGGTGTTAAAATTAATCTAAAAGACCCCACTTATATAGAAGCGTTTGAAAAATTAAAAATATTAATAAGCTCACATCCAATTTTACGTTATCCGAATTATGATAAACAATTTACAGTCACAACGGACGCATCAAATTACGCTATAGGTGCCGTATTATCTCAGGAAGGACATCCTGTATGTTTTGCTTCGAGAACGTTAAATAATCACGAAAGAAATTATTCGGCAACGGATAAAGAATTTTTGGCAATTTTATGGAGTGTAAATTATTTCAGACCTTATGTTTATGGAAGAAAATTCAAAATTCTAACAGACCACCAGCCAATTAAATTTTTGCATTCGAAATATAAAGGAAAAGATATGTCACCTAGACATCAAAGATGGTTACTAAAATTAGGGGAATATCAATTTGACATAGAATATTTGAAAGGCAAAGAAAATAGGGTAGCAGATTTTCTAAGCAGGATACAAAACAACGACGATAACAATGTGGAAGAAATAGACAGTGACAATAGCGATATATTAAATCTTGCAGTTAATAACATAGAAGACAATGAATCCTTACAAACAGTACACTCAGCGGAAGAAAATTTAAATGATCATTTTCCAATTAAAGAAGAAATAGTTAATAAATATAAAACACAAATAATTTTAACAAATAATAAAGTCGAAGAATTTAAAACAGTACATGGAAAAAGAATAATATTTATAGCCGAATGTGATTTCCAAGAAATGGGAGACATATTCAGAAGGTATATTATAAAAGGAAAAATTGGCATTTATTCGGAAATTTCGGAACACAGTTATAACATAGTCCAAGAAAAACTTATTGCAATGTTTTCAAATGATACGCAAATTGAATTTATAAAGTGTACAATGAGGGCACAGGACATTGAAACAGAAGTCGAAGCCGTTAAACAAATTTCGTTGTATCACGTAAGAGAAAGCATGCATTCAGGTATATTAGAAACGTATAATCAAATAAAAAATAAAATATATTATCCAAAATTACTGGAATTGATTCAAATCGTAATTAATCAATGTGAAATTTGTCAAGAATCTAAATATGATAGAAGGCCTATTAAACCAAAATTTAATTTTACAGAAACTCCCTCTAGGAAAAATGAAATTATACATATAGACACATATGTCATGAAAGGACACCATTTCTTAACAATTATTGACAAATTTTCGAAATTTGGTGCAGCTTATCCGTTAAATGACAGAAATCATGTCACAATTATAGAACAGTTAGAAGATCATTTTACTAAATTAGGAATACCAAATAAAATAGTAGCAGATAATGAATTTAAAGCTGCAAGGATAAAAGAATTTTTGGATACTCAAAACATTGAACTACATTTGACTAAACCAAATAGCCATACAGGTAACGGAGACATTGAAAGATTCCATAATACAATTGCGAAAAAATTTAGGATTTTATATAAAACTGAAAAAGGTTTACCAATCAGATAATTAATCCAGAAAGCTATTAGAAATTACAATGAAAGATTTCACTCCACAATCAAATATACTCCAAATGAAGTGCATAACAATAAAGTGGACCCGGCAATAGTAAAAAATAATATAGAGGCAACAAAATATAAAATCATAAGCAAATTAAATAAAAACAGAGAGGATTATGAAGAAACCAGATATGAAGGTTTTATTAAAAATTACAAAGCAGTTAGGCATAAAGAACAGCCAAAATTTAGAAAAGGGAAATTACAAAATATTCACCCTATTAATATTAAAAAACCTTTAAAATTTTCAGATATTAATAATGATACTAATGATGATAATGACTCGACAGACTGAAACAGCAATGACATTGACAGAATTAGTGGACCAAACAGGATTTATTGACTTGGAATTGAAAAATCAGGATATAGTTTTGGACAGTGACATAGTACTACACATAATTGACGTTAAAGAAATAGAAAATATCATTAATGAAATGACAGACGATATTATATTAATGAAGGCTAGTAACAAAGACATATTACAATCAGAATTATTAGAAGCTCGTAATAAACTAATGACGCTTATACCTAGACAAATTAGACAAAAAAGAGGACTAATAAATGCTATAGGAACATTATCAAAATGGACATTTGGTACAATGGACGATTACGACAGACAGACTATACAAAAACATTTTCTACAGACGGACGACACAGTAAATAAACAAATATCTATAAATAATCATTTTAATATAGCTATAGAACAAATTAAAAATATTGTAAAAAATGATCGAATGGAAATTGAAAAAAGTTTTAATGCAATAAATAAATTGGAAAATCAAGAATATCAAGAGCATATGTATTTACAACAAATTACAAAAATTCAATTGATAAAAAGTAAAATAGAACAAATACAAGATAATGTAGTTTCTGCTAAGTACGGATTAATACACCCAAATATTTTAACAAATAAAGAAATAACCAAATATAATATTGATTTTAATAAATTAAAATATTTACAACTCGGTATAGCAACTTTTAATAATACTTATTTAATTTTGGGTATAAAAATTCCAAAAATATTTATACAAGCTAAAATAAGAAAAATTATACCATTACCAAATAAAGAACAAAAAGAAATAGATGCTCAAATAGAAGAAGTTTTTACATATAAAAATAAAACTATGAGATTTGAAGAAAATAAACATTTTAGACAATTAAAACCGAGCACTCATTGTATAATAACACAAAATTTTAAACTTGTTACAAATAAAGACTTGGAAATTATACTTTTAGATGAAAAAAACAATAATGGCTAAAAATTCAGTAAATTTATTTGTAAACAATACATGTAATAAAAATAATACTATTTTAAGTGGAAATTATATCATTCAATTTAATAATTGTTCAATAAAAATAAATGATTATTATTATTCAAACTTAATTGAAAATGTACAAGGAAATATTATGAGTTTGCGATACGATGATATACAAAATTTTACAGAAAAATTAACATTTGAACAAATAAACGAAGAAAATAAAATTAATTTTCAAAATATTTCAAACCTAAAAATTCATAATAAAATCATATACACATGTAATATTTTTCTCATAGTTATAATTGTCTTAATAATCATTTTGTGGAAAACAAAATTTAATAAAATTAAAATTAACTTGAATAATAGAATTCAGGAGAATTCTGGTCTAAAGGGGAGGGTAGTTACATATGCAAACCCCCAGACCTACATAAAAAATGAGTTACCTGATAAAATTGATGAATTGCTTAAAGAAATTCAAAAGCCAGACAGTAACCCAATACCGTATCCGGTATTGGGCAAACCATAATATTTCCATTTAATTCAAATAATAAGCAGAATTTATATTTAAGTCAAACGTTAGCATAGTAAGCAAAATTGTAAAATTAAGAAATAAGTTGATTTAATGAAAACAAATAAAGAATGAGTCTGATCTGGGCATTTGATCGAAACACAACGTACACCTTTATTTAATTTTTTAAAAAACCCCGGAACTCGGTAAAACACAAAATTCCCACGAGCCCATGCAAACATAACATTATTTAACAGAAACATACATTTGTTTGCCACGTGGAGCAGTGGTTAGCATGTCTGCCTTGCATGCAAAGGGTCGTGGGTTCAATCCCTGCTCCGACCGAACATTTTTTTTTTTTTTTTTTTTAATTTACACATTTATATTTATACTATATTAAATTTTTTTAAATGAAACTTCGAAATGTGCGTTATTAAAGATTTATAGTCAGTAA
This sequence comes from Haematobia irritans, assembly GCF_050003625.1. Classification (NCBI taxonomy): domain Eukaryota; kingdom Metazoa; phylum Arthropoda; class Insecta; order Diptera; family Muscidae; genus Haematobia; species Haematobia irritans. The sequence continues at coordinate 161,594 of NW_027445780.1, forward strand.
CAGTGCTTGATATAAACGAAATTGACTGATTTTTGGATAAAATATTATTTTTTATTGCAAAAATAACAATATTGTAATAAAAAACTGTTTTTGGACAAAACTTTAAAATTTGGAAGGAATTCAAAAACTAACAAAAGAAGAACGTGGAGTCGAGTATAAACATACATATATAATTTTATAATATAAACATACATTTATTTAGGAGTGAACAGTTTTTTACTAGCATTTAACACCATCGCTCTAAAATTCCTTTTATTTTTCTTTAATAATTCATTTTAAAGAAAATAAACTTTTTAAATTGTTTTAGCTGTAAAACTCGAACTTAATGCCCGCTTTTATATTTGATGGTGTCCGTCAACACCTCGTGGACTACTAAAGAGGAACTAAAGTTTGTTTTTTTACATTTTACTGTGTAATTTTTCACTATTTCCTCCTTATTTCATTTTACTGTCCCAACTCTAAAAAGAGTATAGTGCCCTTTCGTTATTTTTATGAAGACCCCTGATGTCTTTTAACGAACCAAGAAAAAAATAATGCCAAAATGATAAACAAAACACATGTCCACACATACATAAAATGCTGCTCTCAAGGCGAAAACATAAGCTGTTTGTTTTTCAAATGTCTATTCTCTTGGTTCAGAATGTATATTCTCTTTATTCAAATTAAATAATATTTAGACTTAAACATATCAAATTTTTGGCCTTATCATAAAACAGTTTTCCGAAACAGCATACAAGCGGTTTCACAGAAATTGTTCTCTTTTGACTCTTTTGCTGTGTTATATTGATATCTTTCGTCAACTCTCCCGGTTTCCATCTCTATTTCTCTCTATACTCTCTCTGTCGCTTTGAATAAAATATCACAACATATGTATGTTTAGTTGAAATCTGTAAATGTATATATGTTTGTATTCACACATATGATTTTTATGAAACATTCATGCCCCAAACATAATATATTCTAACATATTAACATAGATGTCCCAAACATTTAGTGTTAGTTTAGGAACATTACATGTTTGCACTTAAATATATTGTGTTTTAAAATTGTGCCCGAAACACATTTTGTTTATATCGGAACATATGAAAAACATATTTTTCTAAGAGTGCAGTTAGTAATACTAATATTACACGTATTTCGTTTGAGAAATTGTAAAACAATAAATTATATTGCTTTAATTTAAATCTATAATATGTGTTTGATCATATACAACATATGGATATGGTTGTTACAATAGGGATATATTTTGGATGACTGAATAGTGATTTTATTATCCGTTTTGTTTTATACCAAAAATTAAAATTGTTAAAAAATACGATTTTTTATTATTTATTTAAACAAATACCTATTTGATGCTTAAATACGAATTTTCTAAAGGTAAATTTCATAGCCGCTTTTTAACAATTTTTTTATTTTTTAATTTATTTTAATTTATTTTATTGAATTGAATTCTAAAATATACACTGTTAGAAAAATATGTTTTTCATATGTTTCGATATAAACAAAATGTGTTTCGGGCACAATTTTTAAACACAATATATTTAAGTGCAAACATGTAATGTTCTCACACTAACACTAAATGTTTGGAACACATATGTTAATATGTTAGAATGTATTATATTTGGGGCATGCATGTTTCATAAAAATTATATGTGTGAATGTAAACATATATAAATTTACAAATTTCGAGTAAACATATATATGTTGTGATATTTTATTCAGAGAGCGACAGAGAGAGAGAGAGAGATAGAGAGAGTATAGAGAAAGAAATAGAGATAAAAATCGGGAGGGTCGACGAAAGATATCAAATTAACACAGCGAGAGAATCAAAAGAGAGCAATTTCTGTGAAACCGCTTATATGTTGTTTCGGAAACTGCTTTATGATAAGGCCAAAAATTGTATATGCTTAAGTCTAAATATTATTTAATTTAAGCCTAATTATTATTTAATTTGTGTATATTATAAAATTATTTATGTATGTTAATACTCGACCCCACGTTCTTCTTTTGTTAGAGTTTTTGAATTCCTTCCAAAATTTCAAACTTTTATACCAAAACCAGTTTTTATACCCTCCACCATAGGATGGGGGTATATTAACTTTGTCATTCCGTTTGTAACACATCGAAATATTGCTCTAAGACCCCATAAAGTATATATATTCTGGGTCGTGGTGAAATTCTGAGTCGATCTAAGCATGTCCGTCCGTCCGTCCGTCTGTCCGTCTGTCCGTCTGTCCGTCTGTCCGTCTGTCCGTCCGTCCGTCTGTCCGTCTGTCCGGCTGTCCGTCCGTCTGTGGAAATCACGCTAACTTCCGAACGAAACAAGCTATCGACTTGAAACTTGGCACAAGTAGTTGTTATTGATGTAGGTCGGATGGTATTGAAAATGGGCCATATCGGACCACGTTTACGTATAGCCCCCATATAAACCGATCCCCAAATTTGGCTTGGGGAGCCTCCCGGAGCAGCAAAATTCATCCGATCCGGTTGAAATTTGGTACGTGGTCTTAGTATACGGTCTCTAATAACCATGCAAAAATTGGTCCATATCTGTCCATAATTATATATAGCCCCCATATAAACCGATCCCCAGATTTGACCTCCGGAGCCTCTTAGAGGGGCAAAATTCATCCGATCCGATTGAAATTTGGTACCTGATGTTAGTATATGGTCTCTAACAACCATGCAAAAATTGGTCCATAGCGGTCCATAATTATATATAGCTCCCATATAAACCGATCCCCAGATTTGACCACCGGAGCCTCTTGGAGGAGCAAAATTTATCCGATCCGGTTGAAATTTGGTACGTGGTCTTAGTATATGGTTTTTAACAACCATGCAAAAATTGGTCCATATCGGTCCATAATTATATATAGCCCCCATATAAACCGATCCCCAGATTTGACCTCCGGAGCCTCTTGGAGGGGCAAAATTCATCCGATCCGGTTGAAATTTGGTACCTGATGTTAGTTTACGGCCTCTAATAACCATGCAAAAATTGGTCCATATCGGTCCATAATTATATATAGCCCCCATATAAACCGATCCCCAGATTTGACCTCCGGAGCCTCTTGGAAGAGCAAAATTCATCCGATCCAGTTGAAATTTGGTACATGGTGTTAGTATGTGGTCTCTAACAACCATACAAAAATTGGTCCATATCGGTCCATAATTATATATAGTTCCCATATAAACCGTCCCCAGATTTGACGTCCGGAACCTCTTGGAGGAGCAAAAGTCATCCGATACGGTTGAAATTTGGTACATTTTGTCAATATATGGCCTGTAACAGCCATGTAAAAATTGGTCCATATCGGTCTTTAGTTATATATAGCCGATGACTTATTACACAAAAATTGGTCCATATCGCCAAAAATAATCTACCAAAACTTTATTTCCATAGAAAATTTTGTCAAATTTTATTACTATAGAAAGTTTTGTCAAAATTTCATTTCTATAGAAAGTTTTGTCAAAAGTTTATTTCTATACAAATGTTTGTCAAAATTTTATTTCCATAGAAAATTTTGTCAAAATTTTATTTCTATAGAAAATTTTGTAATCTACCAAAACTTTATTTCCATAGAAAATTTTGTCAAATTTTATTACTATAGAAAGTTTTGTTAAAATTTCATTTCTATAGAAAGTTTTGTCAAAAGTTTATTTCTATAGAAATGTTTGTCAAAATTTTATTTCTATAGAAAGTTTTGTAAAAAATTTATTTCTGTAGCAAATTTTGTCAACATTTTATTTCTATACAAAATTTTGTCAAAATTTAATTTCTATACAAAATTTTATCAACATTTTATTTCTATAGAAATTTTTGTCAAAATTGTATTGCTATAGAAAATTTTGTCAACATTTTACTTCCATAGAAAATTTTGTCAACATTTTATTTCTATAGAAAATTTTGTCAAGTTTTTATTTCTATAGAAAATTTTGTCAAATTTTTATTTCTATAGAAAATTTTGTCAAAATTTTATTTCTATAGAAAATTTTGTCAAGGTTTCATTTCTATAGAAAATTTTGTCAAAATTTTATTTCTATAGAAAATTTTGTCAAACTAGATTATATACGGCCTTTTTTTGTTTAATATATACCCCGTATGGGCTAATTTACAATTTAGAAGACAGTGCTAAAAAGTTTTACGATACCTTGCCATCGGCAAGTGTTATCGCAACCCAAGTAATTCGATTGTGGATGACAGCCTTTAGTAGAAGTTCCTACGCAATCCATGGTGGAGGGTACATAAGATTCGGCCTGGCCGAACTTACGGTCGTATATACTTGTTTATTATAAAATTGTTATTGTTGCAATAAAAAAATAATATCTTAGCAAAAAGCGCAGTCCATTTCGTTTATATCAAGCACTGTTTCTGACTGTAAATCTTTAATAACCCACATTTCGAAGTTTCATTATAAAAATTTAATATAGTATAAATATAAATGTGTAAATTTAAAAAAAATTGGTGTTTGGTCGGAGCAGGGATTGAACCCACGACCCTTTGCATGTACGGCAGACACGCTAACCACTGCTCCACGTTGCCAACACATGTATGTTTCTGTTAAATAATGTTATGTTTGCATGGGCTCGTGGGCGCTGCAAACTATGCTATATAAATGTAACTTATAACGATAATTGTCTACTGGTGACTATAACAGCTACGTAGCTCAGTGGTAGTGTGTTGGCTTACAAACTGTATGGTCCTCGGTTCGATTCTCCGTCCAGGCGAAAGGTAAAATTTAAAAAAATTATAAAATTGAATAATTTCTTCAACATTATTTGTATTACAGAAAAAGATGCCAAGAACTAAAAAATTTCGTGGAAGTGAAAATTATGTTAGGGAATGAGCACAATCTTCTTTGGGGAAAATTCTTCCAAGCATATAACATTTTTGGGCTCAAAATGCTTCCAAATATATTATATGTTCACATAAAACAAACATATTAATGTTTCGGCAGTATCCAATAATATATGTGCTTCCTGCAAAATATGTTTGGAACATATGTTAGAGAGGCGATTTTTTTTGAGGGTGTATATTAGCGACGCGAATAAGGTAATTTACTCTTTTAGCTTTACGCTTTTAAATATTAAAAAATTGTTGCTCAATTTGTATAAATCTGATCCGAATGGCTTTAAAAATTCCATTTGAGTGTGTTGAGATGTGTGTGGTCTGGGGAGTGAGAATTGAGTTTATCTTAATAAAAAGGTTTTCTTTCAGTACAGGAGCTATATTGAATAATCTAATCTCCTGAATTTTAAGTTAACAAAAAATTAGAATTTGATTTCAAAATTAAAATATATGGAAATTGATTAAAAATCATCATAGAAAATTGAATTTAATTGTATTTTATTTCATTCGTATTCAAATTAGTGTATCGGAATAGTTTTTTTAAATATTTTTCGATAAAGGTGGGTATTAAGTTCACATTATCGCACTGTTAGTTTTCTTTAGTAATTAATTTGAAAGAAAAAAACTTTTTAAATTTATTTTTATGTTAGCCTGATATTATTGCAGGCTGGATTTTTTTAATTTATGCTTTGGACCATTCCCCAACAAATTATAATAAATTGTTTCAAAAAAGTTATTATTTCTTTCTGTTCTTAAAGATTTATTCTCAATTTTAGCGGATGTTCTCGAACATCTGATGAGTAATATCAAAAAAACAATCCTTTTTATAAAACTTTCAAAAAAAAGTGTGGCTACATTTGTATAAATAGTGCGCCACTTATATAATACTCCGATTTAACTTTACTTGCACACAATATAGAAGAACAATGTAAAATATCAGTTACAGAATTCAGAGACGACTGTTTTAAAAACTAACTAAAGCGAAGTGTGTAAATTGTATGATATGTGGATATAGAATTCGCTAGAGTTCCATATCATCTAGGACCTTTATAACACCCGTTAATGGCTTACAATGCACTCGATTTTCGAGTGCCGGGAAGGCTAGTATATATATTAATACGCTACACTTTTTTTTGGGTACATATTGTGGGCGCGGGAGGTGGTGTTGTGGGGTAAATTTGGTATCAAATGAAAGGTAATTTTCTGTAGATATGGCGAATCGTTTTAATTTTTTAAATTGATGCATATTTCATGGAGAAAATTGCATTTTTCTAAAATTATTGACGTTGTTGTCGTTGTTGTGTTGTACTTTGAGAGTGAGAGCGAGAGAGTTGTTGTTTGGTTTGTTGTAGCGTGTGGGTGCTTGTGGGTGTGTGTGCATTGTCTGTTGGCTTTTGTTATGCTGGCATGGGGGAGAGTAAGTTTGAGAGTGATAATGTGAGAGTTGATTGGAAGCAATGAGAATAATAGGATTGTAAGATGCGAAAGGATAGGGTGGGTGGGGAGTGGGAGGTTTTATGTTTTACGTAGTAAAGTGATCAGTTAGTCGTGTATATTTTCTAAAGGCGCTGGAAATAGTAATTTTGGAAAGTAATATTATTATATTTAATTTTGTTAAATAATATTTAGAACAATACATTAAACAATTTTAATTTAAATTTATTTAAGCCTACTTCTATAGGGATGTCATATACGGATATATGGTTGCTATTATTTTGGAAATTTTTAACTAATTTTTTTAATTGCAACATATTACAATTAAGCTAAATATTTTTGTCTAATTGAAGAAAATGTATTAGAAGTAATAATGTTTTTTGTGTTGTTTAAGAAAATTTCATATGTTGAAAGAAAAAATTGGATCCAAAAATTATTAAAATGTCTTTAGCGCTGTACGAAATTCAAGGCAGGTAAACGTTTTGTAAAATTTACTCATTTGAGAGGTTTATGAACACAATTATTTACTTTAATTGCATAAAACTGTTTTTCTTATTTTTAGTACACGCCAATAAAGTAAGCAAAAAATTATTCATCTAAGGAACACTTGCTCACATTGGGCAAAATTTAACTAAAATCAACTAATCTTTATGAACTAAAATAAAGTTCAGTTGGTATGAAAGCCCCCTTTTTTGATACAGTGTCAGAGTCATTGGTAGAGCATTAATAGAGAGAAGTGAGTGTGCTACAGAAATAGGAATAATAAGATTGGGTGTTATATAGCTAAACACTATTCACAGTACTGTGATGAGAGGAGTGTGGTTGTGGGAGTGAAATGTAAGAATGTTAATAAAAGTTTTTGGTTTTAAAATACAAAATTTTGAATCGGTTTTCAAGGTTAATGGCGATTTCGATTCGAATAATAGATCGATAACCGATAATTTTTGCATTAATACAAACTTTGGATGGAACTATCATTTGGGCAAAAATAAAGGAAGGAATGAATTAGTGTAACACACGCATACTATTTTTTTCACCCTTACCAAACATTTTATAAATTTATTTCTAATTCTACTGAATTCCAATATAAATTATTGAGGCGAATCCACTTTTACTAATTTTAGTTGAAGAGGGTCGGTTAATAAATACGGAAACTGTTGGGAATAGCTTTAAATTATCCATTCTACAAAATTGTCCTAAGGAAATTGTATAACTGTGCGCCACATATATCTTATTCCACATTAATTTAATCAATTACAATATCAGTTTCAAAATTTAGAGAGGACAGTTTTAAAGCTAAATAAAAATGCATGTGACACTATTAGTGCAAATCATATGATATGTGTATAAACCCCATTTTTCTGTTTATGAAATAAAGAAATACAATATTCACTGCCACTTTAAAGAAGTTTGTTTAGGTAAGATGAAGCATACAAATAATAGGGTATGCTTTCAGTGCACGAGCCATATTGAATATATATACTAATCTCCTGAATCGAAAATAAAATATATGGAAATTAAATTATAAAAATCATTATAGAAAATCTGTGTGTATCTTTAGGAGCCTCTTTTATTTAGTAACCTTTAGTTTTTCACATTAAAAAACATTTTGTTGTTTTATTTAAAGACTGTTGGTTTAAAAGTAAGGAAGTGGTTTTCAAATTAGTGTATGCCAATAGTTTTTTTTTTATCATTTTTTGATAAAGATGGGTATTATGTTCATATTATCGACGTAAAACAGCCTTTTTCACTGTTAGTTTCCTTTAATAATTCATTTTAAAGAAAAAAATACAATTATTTTTATGTTAACCTGATAGTAATGAGGACTGAATTTTTTAAATTTATGCTTTGGACCATTCCCCACCAAGTTATGATATTTTTTTCAAAAAAGTTATAATTTCTTATTGTTGTTTCAGATTTATTCTCAATTTTAGCGGATAAACTCGACCTTTATACCCACCTTAAATGAGTAACATCAAAAAAACACTACTCTTTATAAAACTTTCAAAAAAAAGCGTGGCTACATTTGTATAAATAGTGCGCCACTTATATCATACTCCGATTAACTTTACTTGCACACAATATAGAAAAACAATGTAAAATTTTTTTCTAACTAAAGAGAAGTGTATAAATTGTATGATATAGAGTTCGCTAGAGTTCCATATCATCTAGGACCTCTATCCCACCGTTAATGGCATACAATGCACTCGAGTTTCGAGTGCCGGGAAGGCTAGTATATATATTAATACGCTACACTTTTTTTTGGGTACATATTGTGAGCGTGCGAGGTGGTGTTGTATGGTAAATTTGGTATCAAATGAAAGGTAATTTTCTGTAGATATGGCGAATCGCAATAATTTTTGTGTTGTAGTTTGAGAGTGAGAGCGAGAGAGTTGTTGTTTGGTTTGTTGTAGAGTGTGGGTGCGTGTGGGTGTGTGTGCATTGCCTGTTGGCTTTTGTTATGCTGGCATGGGGTGAGAGTTGATTGGGAGCTAAAGCAATGGGAATAATAGAATTGTACGATGGGTGGGTGGGGGAGTGTGGTGGGTGGTTTGATGTTTTACGTAGTAAAGTGATCACTTAGCCGTATATATTTCTAAAGTCGTTACAAATAGAAAAGTAATATTAACTGATTTTGTTAAAGAAAATTTAGAACAATACAATACACAATTTTAGTTAAAATTTATTTAAGGCTATACGGATATATGGCTACTACAATAGGGGTATATTTTCGATAAGTATGGACATTAATATCACTAACTTTTGAGGTTTTTCTATGAAAAAAAAATGTATAAGTAAAAGAGAATAAAATGTTCGTATGAAATCTTTGTGAACATGTTAAGACTTTTTGCATAAACATAGAGCGGATTCACTTCGAGATATATTTGTAAATTGAAGTTTATTTTACGAAAATACATATATTTGAGAATTATATCATTATGCCAATATGTTCCCTAATTAAGGTGATGATTAAAACATTGTCTGCAAAATCGGAAGGATGTCATTTTTCAAATTATCGAGACCGGCTAAATTTGATAAGGTCAATTTAGAGATGATTTAACTATGGACAGATTGGTAATGAGTACGATAAAATTTTAACCTACACAAAAAAAAAAGAAAATATAGGTTTTTTTTGGAAAATTTTAGTACATTGTTTTTTTTTTTCATTGCAACATGTTACAAATAAATGAATACGTTTTCTGGAATTGAAGAAAATTTGTTACAAGTATTAATGTTTTTTTCTATTGTCTAAGAAAATTTCACATGTTAAAGGAAAATATTGGATTTAAAAATTGTTAAAATGTCTATAGCGCTGTACGAAGTTCAAGACAGGTACAATTGTAGTAAAATTTACTTATTTGATAGACTTATGAACTCAATTTAAGTAAACTTCTCTCATTTTAGGATAATATGAACTATTTTATTTTTTAATAAAATTATGTATTATATTTGTATAAACTTTTATTTTTAATTCACATCAATAAATTAAGCAAAAAATTATTCATATAAGGAACATTTGCTCACATTGGGCAAAATTTAACCAATCTTTATGAACTAGGATAAAGTTCATTTGATATTAGCGCCGCCTTTTTTGAGTGTACTTTCCCAAAATTATTGCTATGCTGGCATGGAGAGTAAGTTTGAGAGTAATAAGGAGAGATGGTATTAGTTGACGGAATGTTTGGTTACATATGAATGTAAATCGAACGATACATATATGTTATGTGAAATTTATGTCAATATGTCAGATAATGCTTAATATAATATTATCTCTAAACTTGAAGGACATCATTTTTAAGATACTCGAGTAATACTACATTTAAAAACATGAAAATATGGATGAAACAATTGTGATGTGAGAATTAACCTGATAGTAATGAGGACTGAATTTTTTAAATTTATGCTTATGACCATTCCCCACCAAGTTATGATATTTTTTTTCAAAAAAGTTATAATTTCTTATTGTTGTTTCAGATTTATTCTCAATTTTAGCGGATAAACTCGACCTTTATACCCACCTTAAATGAGTAACATCAAAAAAACACTACTCTTTATAAAACTTTCAAAAAAAAGCGTGGCTACATTTGTATAAATAGTGCGCCACTTATATCATACTCCGATTAACTTTACTTGCACACAATATAGAAAAACAATGTAAAATTTTTTTCTAACTAAAGAGAAGTGTATAAATTGTATGATATAGAGTTCGCTAGAGTTCCATATCATCTAGGACCTCTATCCCACCGTTAATGGCATACAATGCACTCGAGTTTCGAGTGCCGGGAAGGCTAGTATATATATATTAATACGCTACACTGTTTTTTGGGTACATATTGTGAGCGTGCGAGGTGGTGTTGTATGGTAAATTTGGTATCAAATGAAAGGTAATTTTCTGTAGATATGGCGAATCGTTTTTATTTTTTAAATTGATGCATTTTTTAAGGAGAAAATTGCATTTTTCTAAAATTATTGACGTTGTTGTCGTTGTTGTGTTGTAGTTTGAGAGTGAGAGCGAGAGAGTTGTTGTTTGGTTTGTTGTAGAGTGTGGGTGCGTGTGGGTGTGTGTGCATTGCCTGTTGGCTTTTGTTATGCTGGCATGGGGTGAGAGTTGATTGGGAGCTAAAGCAATGGGAATAATAGAATTGTACGATGGGTGGGTGGGGGAGTGTGGTGGGTGGTTTGATGTTTTACGTAGTAAAGTGATCACTTAGCCGTATATATTTCTAAAGTCGTTACAAATAGAAAAGTAATATTAACTGATTTTGTTAAAGAAAATTTAGAACAATACAATACACAATTTTAGTTAAAATTTATTTAAGGCTATACGGATATATGGCTACTACAATAGGGGTATATTTTCGATAAGTATGGACATTAATATCACTAACTTTTGAGGTTTTTCTATGAAAAAAAAATGTATAAGTAAAAGAGAATAAAATGTTCGTATGAAATCTTTGTGAACATGTTAAGACTTTTTGCATAAACATAGAGCGGATTCACTTCGAGATATATTTGTAAATTGAAGTTTATTTTACGAAAATACATATATTTGAGAATTATATCATTATGCCAATATGTTCCCTAATTAAGGTGATGATTAAAACATTGTCTGCAAAATCGGAAGGATGTCATTTTTCAAATTATCGAGACCGGCTAAATTTGATAAGATCAATTTAGAGATGATTTAACTATGGACAGATTGGTAATGAGTACGATGAAATTTTAACCTACACAAAAAAAAAAGAAAATATAGGTTTTTTTTGGAAAATTTTAGTACATTGTTTTTTTTTTTTTTCATTGCAACATGTTACAAATAAATGAATACGTTTTGTGGAATTGAAGAAAATTTGTTACAAGTATTAATGTTTTTTTCTATTGTCTAAGAAAATTTCACATGTTAAAGGAAAATATTGGATTTAAAAATTGTTAAAATGTCTATAGCGCTGTACGAAGTTCAAGACAGGTACAATTGTAGTAAAATTTACTTATTTGATAGACTTATGAACTCAATTTAAGTAAACTTCTCTCATTTTAGGATAATATGAACTATTTTATTTTTTAATAAAATTATGTATTATATTTGTATAAACTTTTATTTTTAATTCACATCAATAAATTAAGCAAAAAATTATTCATATAAGGAACATTTGCTCACATTGGGCAAAATTTAACCAATCTTTATGAACTAGGATAAAGTTCATTTGATATTAGCGCCGCCTTTTTTGAGTGTACTTTCCCAAAATTATTGCTATGCTGGCATGGAGAGTAAGTTTGAGAGTAATAAGGAGAGATGGTATTAGTTGACGGAATGTTTGGTTACATATGAATGTAAATCGAACGATACATATATGTTATGTGAAATTTATGTCAATATGTCAGATAATGCTTAATATAATATTATCTCTAAACTTGAAGGACATCATTTTTAAGATACTCGAGTAATACTACATTTAAAAACATGAAAATATGGATGAAACAATTACGAAAATTTACTAAATAATCGGTTTGCATGACTGGTTGTAAATGCACCGATCTAAAGATCTATCCCAAATAGAAGACGATCGGACTTAAATACATGTATGGAAAGATGGGACAACAGACACAGCTAACCCAATTTTGAATGTATTTCTTAGGATTCGATTTTAAGTAATTGGTACTGTTTGTTTGGCTTAGGATAGAATTGATGGGGAGACGAGAGTGAGTTAAAGAAATGACAATAATAGTATAAGGTTTTATAAAACTAAACACTGGGCACATTAGTATGTTGAAAGGTGGTGTGTGGTTTGGGGAGTCAGAATTGAGTTTATTCTTAATGAAAGGGTTTGCTTTCAGTAAAGGAGCAAGGAGCAACAAAAAATTTCAATTTGGTTTTAAAATTAAAATATATGGAAAATGCATTATAAAACTCATCATAGAAAATCGGTGTGTACCCTTAAGAGCACATTTTATTTTATAACCTTTAGTTTTTCAGATTACAAAATATTTTGTGAATTGAAAGAAAGGCAGACACACGAACTCGAATGAATTTTGGTTTTTCAATTTTTGAAAGTTCGTTTCGTTTGTATGAGAATACATTAATTATCAAATATGAACATTTCCAAATTTTTGGCCTGAGAATTCATTCAAATGTTAACATCGTTTGTAATTTCTTCTTGACACATATTGTATATGTTCGTTTATTACTCGACAACAAAATATGAAGTGACTGGCATTTCGAAATAGAGAAACCAAAATCAATATTCTTTTGTTTGGATTACGAAGGAAAGATTTCGTTCAATATACAGGAACAGGGCGTAAGTGACTTGCCTTAGAAATAGAGGAACAAAAATCAAATCAAAAAGTACTAATTTTTGAAAATCATACAAACGACACGAATTTTCAAAAATATAAAAATCCCAAATTCATTCGAATTCGAGTGACTGGCTTATTTCGAATGGGTTTTCGATCGATATACAAGAACAGAACATTAATATTCTGTTGTAGAGTAGCAAACGAACGTATGCAATATGTGTCAATAAAAAAGTAAAAACTTTGTTAAAATTTAAATAAATTCTCAGGCCAAAAAATTTAAAATAATCATCTTTGACAATCAATGTGTGTATTCTCATACAAACAAAACGAAATATCAAAACGTTTTTCGTTTGAATGTGTGTTTCGTTCCATATACAGGTCATAACTACAGCTAAGTGTGTAAATTCTTTGATATGTGGATATAGGGGTCGCTAGAGTTCCATATCATCTAGGACCTTTATACCACCCGTTAGAAGCTTATAATGCACTCGAGTTTCGAGTGCCGGGAAGGCTAGTATATATATTAATACGCTACACTTTTTTTTGGGTACATATTGTGGGCGTGTGCGGGGGTATTGTGTGGAAAATTTGGTATCAAATGAAAGGTAATTTTCTGTAGATATGGCGAATGGCTTTAATTTTTTAAATTGATGCATTTTTCGAGGTGAAAATTGCATTTTTCTAAAATTATTGACGTTGTTGTCGTTGTTGTGTTGTACTTTGAGAGGGAGAGCGAGAGAGTTGTTGTTTGGTTTGTTGTAACGTCGTGTGGATGGGTGTGGGTGGCTGTACATTGCGTGTGGGGTTTTGTTATGTTGAGAGTCACTCTGAGAGTAATTAATAAGGAGAATAGAGTGAGTTAAAGCAATGGGAGTAATAGATTGTATTTTGTATTGGCAAACGAAGATTGGGGGAGAAGGTTGGGTGGTTGCATGTTTTACGTGTTAAAGTGATCTGTGGTTATTTTGCAAAGTATTATATTATATATTGTAATTATTTCGTTTAAGAAAATGTATATAAAAATAAAATATACTATTTTAATTTAAACTATTTTAATTTAAATGTGAATATAGATGGTGTTATAATGGTGCAATATACGCATATTTTATTTTGTCAAAAATTTATTTCTAAAAAAATATTTTATCAAAATTTTATTTCTACAGAAAATTTTTGTCAAAATTTTATTCCTATAGAAAAATTTTGTCAACATTTTATTTCTATGTAGAATTTTTTTGTCGAAATTTTACTTCTACTATAGAAAATTTTGCCATAATTTTATTTATATCGTCAAAGTTTTACTTCTATAGAAAATTTTGCCACAATTTTACTTCTATAGAAAATGTTACCACAATTTTTCTTCTATAGAAAACTTTGCCACAATTTTACTTCTATAGAAAATATCGGCAAAATTTTACTTCTATAGAAAATTTTGCCACAATTTTACTTCTCTATAGAAAATGTTGCCACAATTTTTCTTCTATAGAAAATTTTGCCGCAATTTTACTTCTATAGAATATATCGTCAAAATTTTTCTCTATATAAAATTTTGCCACAATTTTACTTCTATAGAAATTATCGTCAAAATTTTATTTATATAGAAAATGTCGTCAAAATTTTATTTCTGTAGAAAATTTTGTCAAAATTTTATTTGCATAGAAAATGTTGTCAAAATTTCATTTCTATAGAAAATTTTGTCAAAATTTTATTTCTACTAAGAAAAATTTATCAATATTTTATCACTATTTTATTTCCATAGAAAATTTTTTCAAAATTTTATTTCTACAGAAATTTTTTTTTCAAAATTTTGAATAATTACCCATTTGGTGCGACCATCGGACCAAATTTAAAAGTTGTTTGGACCAATTTTGGCCCGATCGGACCAGACTGGCAGCCCTGGTAGGGACAACAGTTTGAGAGTAATTTAGAGATCAATAAAGATAAAAGAGCCAGCAAAAAGCAATAACAAAGAATGTCTCTATGTTTACGAATGATGGAATTTGAGAGGTTGGTCAAGTGCAAGGGATTGGATGTTGGTAAAATAAACAGATGGACAAAAATCTGTTCTAAAAGTTTTATAAGTGTTATATTCCAGAGTTATTTCTATTGTAAATATTTTAACGGTGAGTTTACCAATTACTGTAATAGAATGTTTGAGAGTGAATAAGAGAGCAATAGAAAGAAGAGAGTGATTAAAAAAAAATAGGAGTAACAGAATATTTTTTTTTGTATAGACAAACGACTGTAAATTATAGATGAGGTAAGTGGTTGGTAAGTGGTTGAATGGTTGAATGATCTTATGAGAGCTGTTGTCGTTCATTTAAAATAAAATGTTTGTCAAGTCAAAAAAGAAACAAAAGGTTGCCGTATTTAAAATAAAGATATTTTCATGTAGCAGATAAATGACAATTTTAAAGTTAATTTTTATAATAGATAAAGCAATGGAAAACATGTTGCCTTAATTGATAAAGAAAATAGAATCTATATTTGTCCATTTGATTATCTTCAATTTATTTTAATTTTTTTCAAACCTTTATACTTATTTATACACTTAATGTCAATGTCTTAGTTAATTTATAGATATTTTCATTAAATCAAAAATAGGTTACTTTACACTGCGAAAAAATATTCTATGTACATAAGAAAAAATTGACTTACATCAAATATATACGAATTTAACTGAAGGACGAAAGTTACAAATTTTAAATATAATTTTTCGTATTTTGTTTGTAAATTTAGTTTTCTAATTTTATGATTTTATAATAATCATCCATATTAAGCCAATATTTCAGCACTGAAAAAAAATAGATTTTCCAGTAATTTCTTTTTATTGAGAATTTAGGTATTCAATCTATAAATGTTTATAAAATTATAACAAAACTTCGAAATTTATATTTCTTTTTTAACAAATATCGGACATAATGCTATCGATTGATAGCTCATTTTCATAGATATGGCAAACCGGTAAATTTTTGAATGAAATGAATTAGCTATTAGTTTTGTTCTTTTGAATTACTATTGTTTAGCTGGTTGTACGTTTTGACTTTGGCTTTTCTTACTCTGGTATAGGGACAATATTTTGAGAGTAATTGAGAGAGCATTAAAAGTAAAAGAGCCAGCAAACGCAATAACAAAGAATGTCTCTATGTTTACGAATGATGGAATTGGAGAGGTTGATCAAGTGTAAGGGATTGTATGTTGTTAAAATAATCAGATTGACAAAAATCTGCTCTAAAAGTGTGTATAAATGTTATATTCAAGAGTTATATCTGTTATAAACATTTTAACGGTGAGTTTACCAATTTTTGTAATATCTTAAAGAGTAATATTGTGTGTGTTAATGCATTTACAAAAACCTGTTTTGAACCAATTATATTTATCATTCCAATCAAAGTTATTTTGTGATTTAACATACGTGGACGTTAGCATATTACGCGATTCCAAATTAAATAAATTGCAGTGACAATTCTTTAAATAAAACTTACGCCTTAACATTAAGAAATAATAAAAACATTGAAAACATTTTAAGCATATATCAAACTATTTTAGAAAACATTTGTTTTACAAAATGCCTCGCGCAAGAAATTTAACTCGCAGACATGAACGCTCTCGACAACGGAATAATGCAAATGTTTATCCAATTAGAGCCGATGTCCCACTTTAAAATTCATGATGTCTTTTACCATCGTGCTGGTTCTTTAAGTCATGTAGATGGTAATCAACCGCGTTATGCCCAGCTGTATTTTTATGATGTGGAAACAGCTGTAAACTTCAGAATGAGTCATAGAGCAAATAACTCATGTGATGCGAATATAATGCGAGATATAGCAACTGAGTTGGAAAGATCGAACTCATTTATACAGTCTTTTAAGTCGATGGCAGATTATTGCAAACGTCCCGAGAACTTAGCCGGAGAGATTTATTTGGCTATCAAAGTGAATAAGGAACTGGATTTAAGGCGTTACAATGATGCTATTACCACAGATGTCGCAGTTATTTTTAAATCTGTTGATGGTGAACCACCTTTTGAGCGTAATATGGTTGTTTTCTGTAAAGAATCAAATACAATGCGTTCCATTTCTGTACTTGACTCTTCGTTGGATCCATTGTCATACCCATTGTTGTTTCCAAACGGTGACACCGGATGGCATCCTAATATAACTCATAATATGGAAACTACGGCAAATTCTTCAAGGGCCCGAAATCAAACTACAATGCTTCAATATGCTTCTTATAGACTTGCTGTGAGAGAAGATTTTAGCATAATTCACAACTCTCAAAAATTATTTTTACAGTGGATTGTGGATATGTATGTACGCATAGAAGGAACTCGATTGCATTTTATCCGAAACAATCAAAATAGCCTACGATCTGAAGTCTATAATAATTTAGTTGATTACATGGCTCAACCAAATGTTGAAAATCAACGTTTAGGCAATAGAATAATTTTGCCATCAACATTTGTGGGTTCTCCACGCAATATGTATCAAAATTATTTAGATGCTATGTGCATCGTTCAACATTTTGGAAAACCATCTTTGTTTATAACGATGACATGCAATCCAAATTGGCCAGAAATACAAAATAATCTTCCTCTAAGTAAGAATGCAAATTTTCGACCTGATATAATAGTTCGTGTATTTAAACATAAGTTGAATGCCCTAATAGATTCTATAATAAAAAAAGAAATTTTTGGCAAAACTGAAGCATTAATTTACACTATTGAATTTCAAAAACGCGGTCTCCCTCATGCTCACATTTTGGTCACATTGAGATATGAGGATAGAATAGAAAATTGTGCAACCATTGACAAAATTGTTTCGGCTGAAATTCCGGACAACCAGACAAATCCAATACTGTACGATTTGGTCAAAAAACATATGATACATGGCCCCTGTGGTACTTTAAACATGAATTCAATTTGTATGCAAAATGGAAAATGTACCAAAAATTTCCCAAAGGCCTTTGATGAGTGCACGTATGAAAACATTAATGGATATCCATCTTATAGAAGACGAGACAATGGTGTTACTGTTGACGTACGTGGGAGCACAGTGGACAATCGATACGTAGTTCCATATAATCCGTATCTCCTTGCTAAATTTAATTGTCATTTGAATGTTGAAATATGCACCACTGTTAAATGTGTTAAATACATTTACAAATATGTTTATAAAGGCTATGACTGCGCATCATTGGAAATTGGTCGAATATCGGACGATACCATTGATGAGATTCAAGACTTCGTTGGTGCTCGGTATGTTGGTTCTACGGAAGCTGCTTGGAGAATATTTGAATATCCTATGCATTATCAAACTCATGCGGTTGTTAGACTCGACATTCACTTACCAGGAATGCAAAATATAATATACAAAGAAGGTAATGAACAAGCAATACTTTTAAGAAATCATACAACAAAACTGTTAGCTTTTTTTCAATTAAATTCAATTAATCCAATTGCAAATCAATATTTGTACACGGAAATTCCTATACATTACGTATGGAACAAATGTGAAAAAAAAACAAGTATATACAGCAGTAAGTTCGGCCGGGCCGAATCTTAAATACCCACCACCATGAACCAAATATTAGGGTTTCCTTTGAAATTTCAGGAGGGCTTGAGGACACTACCCGAAGATAAATTTAAAGATTTCACCTATGAGGACTATATCAGATTCTGGATTTATAAGAACCATTTTTGTTTGAGGTTTAGAGGAATCATTAACATCTCTTGTAAGTGTGCAAGAAAATTATAAAATAACGTCTTGATTTGAAATCTTAAATCTGTAGAAGTAAAATCTGGAAATTTTACATTGAGTTTCAAGCAATTTTCATGATCAGTGCGCCTTCTACACCCTCAAGAAGTGAAGTCGGTCTATATGGAGGCATTACCAAATGGACCGACAAAAATTTAATCCGATACACGTTTTTGTGAGCCTAAAATACCAGAATATTTACAATTTCAGGCATATCAGATAAAAACTACGGTTTCTAGAAACCCAAGGAGTTAAATCGGGAGATCGTTCTTATGGGGGCTATACTAAAATATGGACCGATACTCACCATTTTCGGCACACCTCTTTGTGACCCGAAAATACCTCTAGATTTCCAATTTCAGGCAAATAGAATAAAAACTTCGGATTCTAGAAGCCCAAGAAGTAAAATTGGGAAATTGGTCTATATGGGGGCTATACCAAAATATGGACCGATACTCACCATTTTCGGCACACCTCTTTATGGTCCTAAAATACCTCTAGATTTCCAATTTCAGACAAATTGGATAAAAACTACGGTTTCTATAAGCCCAAGACCCCAAATCGGGAGATCGATCTATAGGGGGCTATACCAAAATATGGACCGATACTCACAATTTTTGGCACACGTATTTGTGGTCCTACAATACCTCTAGATTTCCAATTTCAGGTAAATTGAATAAAAACTGCGGTTTCTATAAGCCCAAGAAGTAAAATCGGGAGATCGGTCTATATGGGGGCTATACCAAAATATGGACCGATACTCACAATTTTTGGCACACGTATTTGTGGTCCTACAATACCTCTAGATTTCCAATTTCAGGTAAATTGAATAAAAACTGCGTTTTCTATAAGCCCAAGAAGTAAAATCGGGAGATCGGTCTATATGGGGGCTATACCAAAATATGGACCGATACTCACAATTTTTGGCACACGTATTTGTGGTCCTACAATACCTCTAGATTTCCAATTTCAAGTAAATTGAATAAAAACTGCGGTTTCTATAAGCCCAAGAAGTAAAATCGGGAGATCGGTCTATATGGGGGCTATACCAAAACGTGGACCGATACTCACCATTTTTGGCACACCTCTTTGTGGTCATAAAATACCTCTAGATTTCAAATTTCAGGCAAATTGGATAAAAACTACGATTTCTATAAGCCCAAGACCCCAAATCGGGAGGTCGGTTTATATGGGGACTATATCAAAACCTGGACCGATATAGCCCATCTTCGAACTTGACCTGCCTGCAGACAAAAGACGAGCTTGTGCAAAATTTCAGCACGATTGCTTCATTATTGAAGACTGTAGCGTGATTACAACAGACAGACAGACAGACAGACAGACAGACAGACGGACAGACGGACATCGTTATATCGTCTTAGAATTTCTCCCTGATCAAGAATATATATACTTTATATAGTCGGAAATCGATATTTCGATGCGTTACAAACGGAATGACAAACTTATTATACCCCCGTCACCATTCTATGGTGGTGGGTATAAAAATGGGAAACTCGAATTAGAGGAGGCGGTAAAACTATCTCTAGACTTTATGCCATATCACCAAGAAATGTTGAACTATTTCATTTACACATGCTACTCTTACATATTCGAGGGCCGAAAAATTTCGAGGATTTACGAACTTTTGATGGCATTCTGCATCCCACATTTATTGCCGCTTGCTTTGCCCGTGGAATTGCTTCTAATGATCGCGAATGGCGTGAAGCTCTACAAGAGGCAAAAGAAACGATATCTGCTCAACAAATGCGAGAGCTATTTAGTTTTATTTGTGCTATGAATGTTCCCTCGAATACATTAGAGTTATGGAATGAATTCAAATATTATATGATTGAAGATTTTTTGCAGAATTTAAATGAAGATAATGCTACCAATAAAGCTTTGTCGATAATTAATGACATTCTGTGCTCTCATAATATATCATGTGGTCAGTTAGGTCTTCCGATTGCACAATATTATAACGAAGACATCGATATAGTTAATATTGCCGAAGAAGAAATGTTATTCGATCAGTTATATCAAACTGCAAACCTTGAACAAAGAACTATTATCGATAAAGTTATACAAGAAGTTTTGTATCACAATACTGGTAGTAATGTATTTTGTTTGACTGCCAACGCGGGATGTGGAAAAACATTTGTTTTAACAGCTTTAATTCATAAAATAAATGCAATGAATTTAAAATGTATTCCTTGTGCGTTTAGTGGAATTGCTTCCACATTGTTAATTGGAGGTCGTACATTGCACAATGTCTTCAAATTACCTATCAACTTCGTAGAAAACTCAACATCTTCAATTAAAGTAAATAGTTCGCAAGCTCAAAAAATTGCAAATGCCTCCTTGATCATTATTGATGAAGTATCGATGTGTCCTATATATGCCTTAAAAGCAATTGATACCTTAATGAAAGATATATCCATGAATGAAGATTTATTTGGTGGTAAAACGATTTTACTTTGTGGAGATTTCAGACAGACACTTCCAGTAATTCCCCATGGAACACGAGTTTCTCTTATTGAGAATTGTATCAAATCATGGCCTGAGTATAGTAAATTCCAAAAATTTTCCTTGACACAAAACATGAGAGTACTTCCAAATGAAATAGAATTTGCAGATTTTTTATGTAAGCTTGGTAACGGAAATATACCAGTACATCTACAACTTGGACCTGATACCATTGAAATTCCTGATACCATTGAAATTCGCATTTAATTGGAGAAACGAACAATAAGGGAGATTTTTTTGAGGTTAGGATTTTCATGCATTAGTATTTGACAGATCACGTGGGATTTCAGACATGGTGTCAAAGAGAAAGATGCTCAGTATGCTTTGACATTTCATCATGAATAGACTTACTAACGAGCCACAATGTCGAATTTTCAGTGAATGGGCCCTAGAAAAGTTGGCAGAAAATCCGCTTTTTTATCGACAAATTTTGTTCAGCGATGAGGCTCATTTCTGGTTGAATGGCTACGTAAATAAGCAAAATTGCCGCATTTGGAGTGAAGAGCAACCAGAAGCCGTTCAAGAACTGCCCATGCATCCCGAAAAATGCACTGTTTGGTGTGGTTTGTACGCTGGTGGAATCATTGGACCGTATTTTTTCAAAGATGCTGTTGGACGCAACGTTACGGTGAATGGCGATCGCTATCGTTCGATGATAACAAACTTTTTGTTGCCAAAAATGGAAGAACTGAACTTGGTTGACATGTGGTTTCAACAAGATGGCGCTACATGCCACACAGCTCGCGATTCTATGGCCATTTTGAGGGAAAACTTCGGAGAACAATTCATCTCAAGAAATGGACCGGTAAGTTGGCCACCAAGATCATGCGATTTGAAGCCTTTAGACTATTTTTTGTGGGGCTACGTCAAGTCTAAAGTCTACAGAAATAAGCCAGCAACTATTCCAGCTTTGGAAGACAACATTTCCGAAGAAATTCGGGCTATTCCGGCCGAAATGCTCGAAAAAGTTGCCCAAAATTGGACTTTCCGAATGGACCACCTAAGACGCAGCCGCGGTCAACATTTAAATGAAATTATCTTCAAAAAGTAAATGTCATGGACCAATCTAACGTTTCAAATAAAGAACCGATGAGATTTTGCAAATTTCATGCGTTTTTTAAAAAAAAAAGTTATCAAGCTCTTAACAAATCACCCTTTATTATAAATGACATATACGGCACTATAAATGATAGTATTTTGACATCACGAATTTTAAATTCAGTAATACTTGCACCCAAAAATGATGACTGCACATATATTAATAAGGAAATTCTTAAAATGTTGCCTGGAAATAGTAAGATTTACTCAAGTTTTGATGAAATCATAACCGATGATATTCGAGAGCGAGATAATTATCCTGTGGAATTTTTAAATACATTATCAGTGAGTGGCATGCCTCCACATAAATTGGAACTGAAAATTAATTGTATTGTTCTGCTTATTCGTAATTTGGATACAAATAAATCATTGGTCAATGGTACACGAATGCGAATCAAACAAATGTACAAAAATTTATTGGATTGCGAAGTTCTAACCGGCAATTCTAAAAATGCAAGAATTCTAATACCCAGAGCACATTTAACGTATTCAGGTTCGCTCTTGCCTTTTAAATTTAAACGCGTCCAATTTCCAATTATTTGTGCATTCGCAATGACAATTAATAAGTCTCAAGGACAAACATATCAAAATGTTGCAATACTATTACGGCAACCAGTTTTTTCCCATGGACAATTATATGTTGCCGCCAGCAGAGTACGTTCATTTGAAGGACTGCGATTTTACATAATGAATACCGAAGAACAAGGAAATCTTTTGCATGATGGAAGAATATTTACAAAAAACATTGTATATAAAGAAATCATTAAAGATTGAATCTTAATAATTAAACAGAATTTGAATCTTAATGTATTTTAATTTGTCATTTTTATAAATATTTTAGAAATTAGTAAATATACCAAATATGTATATACGTATCTATAAATTAATAAATGTATTTATATTTATAAATATTTTCTTTTATTCATATGAAATCAAAATAATTTCTGTAAACCTATTTAATTTTTTTAATAAATGACCGAAAATATATATCTCTAATTTAATAAATTTCTATATTTACAATTCTACTACAAAAAAAAAAAAAAAACTATTGTTTCATTTAAAATTTTTGCAAGTCGGGAACAATATATTTACATTCATTATAAATCTGTACTGATCAAACTGATTGCTCATACTTAGGACATGTGTGAAGACTTCGGAGAAAATATATCTAAATTCATAAGTAAAAAAGATAAATGTGATCTCATCAGTGGATGTTTGGCTTATACACCTTTATGGGTACGAGCTCTAAGCACAATGCAGTGTATATATTAATAAATAAAATAGTTTTATCAACAAATTTTGAAGCAAACCAAATTGTTAAGCCATATATTTCCTAGGACAACCTTTGTACATAAACCAACTTAGTTTACAATGCACTCGAGTTTCGAGTGCCGGTAATAATAATAATAATAATAATAATAATAATAATAATAATAATAATAATAATAATAATAATAATAATAATAATAATAATAATAATAATAATAATAATAATAATAATAATAATAATAATAATAATAATAATAATAATAATAATAATAATAATAATAATAATAATAATAATAATAATAATAATAATAATAATAATAATAATAATAATAATAATAATAATAATAATAATAATAATAATAATAATAATAATAATAATAATAATAATAATAATAATAATAATAATAATAATAATAATAATAATAATAATAATAATAATAATAATAATAATAATAATAATAATAATAATAATAATAATAATAATAATAATAATAATAATAATAATAATAATAATAATAATAATAATAATAATAATAATAATAATAATAATAATAATAATAATAATAATAATAATAATAATAATAATAATAATAATAATAATAATAATAATAATAATAATAATAATAATAATAATAATAATAATAATAATAATAATAATAATAATAATAATAATAATAATAATAATAATAATAATAATAATAATAATAATAATAATAATAATAATAATAATAATAATAATAATAATAATAATAATAATAATAATAATAATAATAATAATAATAATAATAATAATAATAATAATAATAATAATAATAATAATAATAATAATAATAATAATAATAATAATAATAATAATAATAATAATAATAATAATAATAATAATAATAATAATAATAATAATAATAATAATAATAATAATAATAATAATAATACTAATAATAATAATAATAATAATAATACTAATAATAATAATAATAATAATAATAATAATAATAATAATACTAATAATAATAATAATAATAATAATAATAATAATAATAATAATAATAATAATAATACTAATAATAATAATAATAATAATAATAATAATAATAATAATAATAATAATAATAATAATAATAATAATAATAATAATAATAATAATAATAATAATAATAATAATAATAATAATAATAATAATAATAATAATAATAATAATAATAATAATAATAATAATAATAATAATAATAATAATAATAATAATAATAATAATAATAATAATAATAATAATAATAATAATAATAATAATAATAATAATAATAATAATAATAATAATAATAATAATAATAATAATAATAATAATAATAATAATAATAATAATAATAATAATAATAATAATAATAATAATAATAATAATAATAATAATAATAATAATAATAATAATAATAATAATAATAATAATAATAATAATAATGAATAATAATAATAATAATAATAATAATAATAATAATAATAATAATAATAATAATAATAATAATAATAATAATAATAATAATAAATAATAATAATAATAATAATAATAATAATAATAATAATAATAATAATAATAATAATAATAATAATAATAATAATAATAATAATAATAATAATAATAATAATAATAATAATAATAATAATAATAATAATAATAATAATAATAATAATAATAATAATAATAATAATATAATAATAATAATAATAATAATAATAATAATAATAATAATAATAATAATAATAATAATAATAATAATAATAATAATAATAATAATAATAATAATAATAATAATAATAATAATAATAATAATAATAATAATAATAATAATAATAATAATAATAATAATAATAATAATAATAATAATAATAATAATAATAATAATAATAATAATAATAATAATAATAATAATAATAATAATAATAATAATAATAATAATAATAATAATAATAATAATAATAATAATAATAATAATAATAATAATAATAATAATAATAATAATAATAATAATAATAATAATAATAATAATAATAATAATAATAATAATAATAATAATAATAATAATAATAATAATAATAATAATAATAATAATAATAATAATAATAATAATAATAATAATAATAATAATAATAATAATAATAATAATAATAATAATAATAATAATAATAATAATAATAAT